>NC_056580.1:28288848-28406348 GCF_018340385.1 Cyprinus carpio | reverse complement strand
GTTGTGACAGATGCCATGCTGCTCGTGACGGAGCGTAGAGAGTCCTTGCGTTGTCTGCAGGTGGATTATATGGTTTGTGTGTTGTGACAGATGCCATATCCGAAGCAGCCATCATGAACTTGATTTGCAGGTTTTTTTTTTGTTTTGGAATACATCAAGCCATGTCCCAGTGCTCTCCTTGATCACGTATGGTGGTTATGCGTTTCATCTCGCTCTATGTTTCCATGTTCCATACTCATCATGATTGTGATTATCACGTACTTCTGATATATAGCAGCAAGCTGTTAGAATCTTATCGCCCGATTCGTGGACGTTTCCGGCTGGCTTGTGTTCTACGCGTTGTGTGCCATTATAGAGTCCCGGAAGGCTCGTCTCATCCAGCGGTCCAGTCTTATTTCTTAGTATACAAGAATAGTTGCCACTGTAGCCTTTTTTCCCGCCTATGGGTCAGAATATTTGTAGCTTGTGCAATCGGCTCTCCTTTTTTTTTTTTTTTCTCTCGCGGCGCAGTAAATGTGGGGGTGTCTCCTGCATCTCTCTGGCATCGGCTGACGCAGCCACTAATTGCAGTGGTTTGGAGAAGAAGATCCCCAATTCACCCCACACTCGCGCAAAGCCGTGTTTGACTCAGAGGAGATGCCGTTATTCGGCCCCCTCACGGGATTTTCAGTTTCTTGGAATAGAAAGGTGATGTGTGTCATTTTTCGAAGGTTAAAATGCTATCCCTACTATGCAGAGGACAAGTACAAGTAAAACCATTGGTTTACACGGCAAGTCCATTTACAGTGAGCGTTTGTGAATGTGAATACTAGTGTTGCTTAGAATGTGTATAATTGGTATATGTTGTTATATGGGTTAATTATTTTGAGTTAGATTAAATTTTTACTTTAAAAGTTATTTAACATTTTACTTTAGTTTAGTGATTTTATTTTGTTTTTAAGAGTTGTTGCTTTTTTGATTGTTATTAATGTTTGTTTATTACTTTATCAGTTTATTTACTTGTGGCGTTATTTTAGATATTTTTAATGCTAACATTTATTTACTGATCATGCGCATTTGTTGCTTAAAAAGAAAAGTATTCCCCCTTCTAACAAACAAACAAATACAAACCAAAAAAAACTGATATATTTATAGATTTCAAATTAGAATTTCCACTCCTGTGAGAAACTTCAATTATTCAATTATCTTGTATATTAATATGGAATTTAACACCTCACTGTCTCTTATATATATTCCATATACATTTTCACCTAAAAATATACATTTATATATATATTAATATACACCACCTAGAAATATATTTTTCCTCTTATATATTCATATAACAAATTCACCTATTTTTTGTCTGCGCGTTATATATATATTCATATAGAATATCACCTAAAATATACATTTGTTCTCTTTTTGTATTCATATAAAATTCACCCCAAAACATATATTTTTTTATGTATTCATGTCAAATTTCACTGTAAAATATATATTTTTCTTTGTATATGTTCATATAAAAATTCACCTAAAAATATATTTTTTTTCATTTATGTATTCATATAAAAATTCCCCCAAAAAATATATACATTTTCTTTGTATTTATTCATAAATTATTTCTCTTATATATTCACATAATAATTCTTCGTTTTTTTGCTTATTCATGTAAAATTTAACCTAAAATATACATTTCTTTTTCTATATTAAAATCCAAATTCATCTAGAAATATATCTTTTTTTCTCTTATGTATTCAAATAAAATAAAAACAAAAAGTTACACTCTCCTAAAAATAAATTTTTCTTTGATATATTCAAATAAAAATCCACCTAAAAATCTATGACTTCCTCTTAATGTATTCATAAAAAAAATGCACCTGAAATCTTTGATTTTGATGCAAAAAAAGTGTTTCTAAATGTGATGTTGTTGATGCTGGCATGTTTGCCAAGATCAACTGCCCAAATGTATTTTTCAGAATATTCATATTCCTAAAGCCAAGATGAAAGTACAAATATGCCTAAGATTAGTGGAACCACATTTAAGAATTTTTTTACATATTGTAAGAGAACTGAAGGTCATTGAAAAACTAGTCATTGGCGCCGACACCCGCCACTGTTGTGAATGTATACGCCAGCCGGTATGACGCTTCTCCGCTATGGGGCAAAGTCAGGCTGGTGGCTTTACGGCTCCGATTGAAAGCCACGAAACACATGCGGTCAAGAATAAATGATGGATTTTAGGCACAATAGATCCAGCGAAGCTGGGCACGGACCGACTTGTTTTCCTTCGCCATTTCAGCGTTGGAGAGAGATGGGAATAGTACTGGAGAGCCGCCCGCGGTTTGTCTTTTCTCCGCTCAGCCGGATGCAGAACCTACATTATCTTCAGTTTGTAATGGCAGGTTTTCCAAGGTTGGTGGACAGCCGAAGACTTCAGGAAAGGAGCAGGTCGCCACGCGAGCGTTCTCCGACACGTCCAGCGGGGGGACGCGCTTCACACGGGGCTGCCCCTAGGCACTCCAGTGACCCAGAAGGAGCTTACGACCGCCGCTGGCTGCCACGCCAATGGACGCGCCCTGGTTAAGCAGCAACTCTAGCGTGATCGGACCCATAGCACCCGCGGGAAAACAAACGGGCTCCGCGGTCAAAACCTTATGAGCTGCCTTACCGCCTGCTGCCTACAACGGCACCCTAATGGACACGATTATGTTCCAAAGAGGGTTATTATTCGGCCCACGGATGCAATTAAAATTAGACGTTAAAAAGCGACTAGTAAAGACATTTTAGGATTGTTACCCACAAGAGTTCTCTATTTCAAATAAAGCCTGGTTCTTGTGCATTGAATTTCTATTCATCTGTAAATCCTGCAAAAATTAATATGTTGTCACAGTTTACCGAGAACAATACCGTAGCGCAGGCACCAGCACATGGTTTCAAGAGATTCGATGAATAATTCAAGAGAATAAGCTCTTTCGAAAGCAGCCCTAACGCTCATCACTCTGCTGGTGAAGCTGAAGAATGTGCTATGAGGTGTGCATTCGAGGTCAGCGCCGCACACTGGAAGATGGAGAAGTAATGACCTGCCGAAACATTACAGGCTGTCACATCACAGAAATAAATTACGCCTAAAAATATATTCACATTGAAAAACAGTTTATTTCGACTCATAATAATATTTCACTATTTTGACTGTATGTTTGATCAAATAAATGCCGCCTTTAAAAAAAACCAACCTTTTCGTTAATGTGATGCTGTATTGAAAATTAGACAAAAATTAGGAATCTTTGGGAGACTTGCACACCTTTTGCCTTTTGAATCAAATCTGGGATGTTCTTTTAAAAATACTGCCTAGGTAGGCCAGCATCTACTAGGAAGTTGGTGGTACCAGCGACAAAGTACATTAGTCTGGGTTAACTGTTTTGAAGCCGCAAGCTGATTAAAGCTTTTCGATGACAGACACTCGCTCACACTCCGAATTCTGTATATTTTATTTGTCAGTGATCCGCCACAGGTGATAAAATGGATCAAAAAGAACTCTATAAAGTAAAAATATATATATATATATATATATAATATAGTTATTATATATACTAGATATATTATATAGAGATATATATATATTCGCCATATATTGTACAGCAATTGTAAATGTCTTTACGTCACGTTAGATCGAAGTTAAGCAGCGCCCTTGATCAATAACCAAGCACTAATATATTAAAAAAATTATGACCGTGTGTATATACACACGCACAAAATGATATCAACACTTTTCAGGTAAAAAAAAAAAAAAAAACAAACAAACAAAAAAACAACAACAATGTGCTCTCAGACTTTTGGACCTCAATCCAGTGCATCTTGAGTGTCCTCTACTCTTCTTTCTCTGTCTTTCTCGCAAGTTAAATACAACAATTTAAGAATGGTTTCACGATTTACGCAGAAATTTGTTGTGGTCATGTTAGGGTTATTATAGTAAAGTAAAGCTAAAATAATAAAATAAAATAAAATAAAATAAAATAAAATAAAATAACAAAATTAAATTAAATTAAATTAAATTAAATTAAAACTTTTATTTTGGTAAAAAATAATAGAAAACTATAAATGACATAAAAAAATAAAATAAATAAAAACGACAAAAGCACACAGAAACTACTAAAACTAACTAAAAGAATTAAAAGTGAAAATGGAAAATTTAAAAATAAAAACCTAATTTTAAATAATAATATTTGTTGTTTGAAATAAAACAATCATTACCTGAAACAATATAAATAAAAATGAAAAAACTGCAATTATTTTGTATCAGCTAGTTGCCGTTGCCATGGTAGTATTTGCTTTCCTGCCGGTGGCTTCACCTGCAAATGGATAAATGCTCTTGTTGTTGATAGTTATACGACAAGGCCTACCCTTGAGAAGTGACATTTGGACTGTGAAGGAAAACTACCAAATAAACTGTGAAAATATAAAATTTATCTTAGACTTTTATTTAAAGAATGGTTGTAACGATTTAGCAGAAATTTGTCGGTAGGTCATGTTAGGACGTATTTTGTATCAGGCTCCTGATGACGTACTTTTTGTTCAAAAAAACAAATAAAAAAAAAATTAATACAACAATTTTCTTAGACATTTTTTAGTTAAGAAATGGTTCACAGATTTACGCAGAAAATTTGTTGGGTCATGTTAGTGTTATTTAATTAGTTAAAGTAAAGACTAAAATAATAGGAAAATAAAATAAATAAAATGAAACATTTAAAATAACAAAATTAAATTAAATTAAATTAGAATTAAATGAAAACTTTTATTTTGGTAAAAAATAAATGAAGAACTATATTGACATAAACACAATAAAATAAATAAAAAAACGACCGCAAAAGCACACAAGAAACTACATAAAAACTACACCCTACAATTAAAGTGGAAAATGGAAAATTTAAAAACAGCAATAACTAATTTTAAAATAATAATATTTGTTATTTGAAATAAAAAAATTCATGACGGCTGAACACATGATTATTATAAAGAAAAAAATGAAAAAAACTGTTACAATGTAGTTTGTATCAGATAGTTGGAAGGCAACGTCTTCATTTTCATTTCGTTTAACTAATGTGACTAAATACTTAGAACGAAATCTGGAACTACAAATGAAAATAAAAACTTTATTAGTGACCATTAAAAAAAATAATGACACACAAACAAAATTCTAAAGCTTTATAATAAAATAAACAAATAATTAATACAAAAATCCCAAATGTATACATCAAAATAATATTAAAATAAGATGAAATAAAAAATCTAATTAAATATATAATAACATACTAAAATAAACAAGGGTTACGAAACTCCGTGTATTGTGGTGGCCCGAGCTATGTTGATTACACAGCCCCAGATTGTCCAATTCCCACTGGTTTAGTCGGCACACTTGTCGTCAGGCTGCTGGACACTTCGCGGCGCTCAAAAGATGACACATTGAACTCATGTTATGCATACAAGTGATTCACGCGCTACGCATAAATAGTGTTTTGTTAAGGCATTATATAACATGATTTATTTGCACTCAACTTTCGTTTACTCTGAACGATTCGAGTAAGGTGAATGTCTGTGTTGGGCATTTACACACGGCGCAGTGTCTCGTCGTTGTATTCACCTCTGTGTAGGTCACATGCGTTAGTCCTCGCCCAGAGTAAGCCGCGATCCACTTGCCTGCGCTGTGTCATTGAGGGAAGAGTACAGGAGGAAAGGACTGTGGGCGAGAGGTATCTGGCGGAGGTGCAGCATTACCCCCAATTGATTGCTCTGACTAATTCCCACGGCGAGCCTCTTTGCTAATGGCATCAGGTGTCTCAGCAGGAGGGCCAAGCCTTTTACTGCCTCTGATTGGATCTTCAACTATCAAGATGCCTCCTACACAAACAATGGAGACAAGCAAGGAAGCTCCATCTGAAGTCATCAAGCGATACACCAGCGATATGCTGATGTATCGATACAACTGATCAAATGAATCTCCATATGCACCAGCTATCTGCTGAGAACCACAAATGCATGGGTGGCAACAAGCAACAATCAATGAGTGACACCTTACTCGTCGTCAGTGTTCATGAATCGTGGCAATGGAATTTTATTATCGTGTTCATTTGAATATTGGTTTTTTATTTTTGGTTGAAAAAATTTCCCTCGTAATTTTAATTTTAAAGTGATCGCAGAAAGGTAATTGTTTAATGGTGTGTGTGTTGAGCGATTTTTCGTAGCTTGTTGAACATGATTATAGTAAGAGTAGGTAAAGATATATAAAGGATCTAGATACTTGTGTGTGTGTGTGTGGGTGTGTGTGTATGTATAAGTTAGGATATAAAAAGTAGGTTTATATGGGCCAGTAAATATAAATGATGTTGGTTAGCAAATAAAATCTAATATATAATGTTAGTGCCAGATGTTTCTAGCTATATATAGTTACACCATGATTATTGACAAACTCGAAATGTGGCTTGATAACTAGCTGAAATAAATTGTTTTAAAAGTGACTTTCTATGTTATTTAAGACTCAAAAGTGTTTAGCATATTATTTTAATTTACTTAAAAACTAGTATATATCTGATATTGAATTGAAGTGTTATTAATCAATTGATATAAATTTTGCACCATGATTGAATTATATTAACGTTTACTCTGTTTTTTAAGTGTGTATTGTATTAGCGTATTTTTGTTCGTGTCATGGGACGCCCAATATAGTTTTTATTCGGTATTTTCTATTTATAACAGAATCATAATGACTTTATCGCGATAATATCTAAATATACAGTCAGGTGTCTCATTGTGTTTTACTGTATATAGACATTCCAATATTAAATAACTATATTAATATAATCTCACTCACTCACAAACACACCCACACACAAACCACCCACACGCCCCAAACACACACACTCACGAACACACACGCACACACACGCACTCGCATAGCTCTCCACTGTCAACCACGGCATATCTAATATATTTATATTATTATATCCCTCGATACTATAGTATATATATATCATTCTGCTATCAGTTCAATGACTACACGGCAAATGCGAATCCATGTATTAGATCTGAGACAAAACTATTTATTTATCAGAACTCTTTGTTACGAGCGTTAGCACGCCAGCCGCTACGCGGTCCGCTCGTCTTAAGTAACCAGTCGACCCTATGTGTCACTCGGATGTACGCCGTGGCTAGCTGCCACACACGTGGGCTCGATGGGAAACAGATTGAATCATGACTGATTATAGAGTTGCGTGTGAGAGAAATGTCTATGGGTTTATGTCAAACCTGACTCTGCACTGTGCTGTCCATTCCGATGCAGCTCATGAGCGCTCGTGATGCCTCTTACAGAGGTGCGAATGAATGCCACACGCGATGCTTTTGATTGGGATCTGTGAGTGCTCAAAGCCAGGATCTCTGATGCCTAACTTGGCGCCTCATGTCAGGCAAAATTCAAGAAAAAGACTTGAACACCTCGGTATCTTCCACAACACGGCAAACGCCGTCTCGTGAAGCGAGAAGAGGGGACTAAACTAGAGCATGCGCGACGGCAGTTGTCTGGAGTATGGCTCTTGAGTGTTTTGTGATATTGTTGCTGTGTGGTAATTTCCAAGGGTTATAGTCAGCAGTATGCGGCCTCTAAACTGAGTACAGCAGTTTTTAACCCTTGCAACACTGTTAAACATGTTTCATATTTATAAACATGTTGGTCACTTCCCCAGTCAACCATACTATAGTGGGACAAATTATCTGGTTCTGGAAAACAATCTTTTATTTTTATTTGTTTTATGTGAACAACTAGTCAGTTGGAAAAGGAAGGAGTTTAACTTTTCAGGACAATTATTTGATCATCGGATGTCTGGGAAGGGTTCAAACTGTAAAATTATTACACGAGCAGTGTGTTAGCCTCTATTAATATACAGGTTTGCAAAATTTTTTTTTCTACTAATGTTCTCTCTATCTAAATCTCTCTATCTATTTCGATTATCTATCTATTCTATTGTTAAAAATTTACTCCACCAATTCTTAATACTTTTAACATATTTTATTCCAAAAACAAAGATTAGAGTGAGATAATTAATGTCTTTGTTTGTTGACCTCTTGGTAAGCCGCCGAAGGGGCAAGTGCACGCACCACAGGAGCCTAAACATCTTTTTGGGAGTAGATTAGAGTAGTTTAAGTTATATTATATTATTTATTATCTATTATATTAATAAATGAAAATACAATTGTAATATTTAAAATAATTCAATTAATAATTATTCGATTGTGATATGTTTGGATCTAGGTTAATTGTAAGGTAATTTAAATAAATGCTAGAATACTAAAATCATTATAACTTGAACTCTATAATTAAATATTATTTTGTTGGTTGTAAGGGGGGGATGTTTGCTTACCATGTTAAAAACTCTCTGTGTGTGTGTGTGTTGTGTGTGTGTGTGTGTGGTGGGGTTGTTTGTCCTAATCGCAGTTAAAGAGCTTTCTAAAATGGACCAGCAAATATTATAAAAAAAGTATTAATATAAAATTTTATTATATTATATTATTATTTTTTATTTAACATTTTGTAATAGTTTTAATTAAGTAATTTACTACAGTGAATTGAACATCAAACGAACATCACACTGTATAATTATGAAATAAACTTAATAAAATTTAAAATCCTGGGACCCCATCGTCGATGAACCACCTGCCACTCGTTTAATAGGCGAATCCACAGAGAGTGACACACATTTGATGGAGTTTTAAACTTTCTAAACTACTTTTGTAGCTAAACACCTGTCTAGTTTTATATAATGTTTAACAGGCCAGAATCAAAGAGGGACACACATTTGATGCTCAAACTTAAATCACTTTGTTTTAGATGTCCCTGTCTAGCTATATGGCACGCTTTTTATGCAATGTAATGCTTTATGCAAATATTGCAAAATACAGTTTTATGAAGTTAAGGATCAAATGCAATGATAAAAACATTATTTTCTGAAACACTAGTGGCTTAAAATAGTGTTTTTTGTTTTTCCTGGAACACAGTTCAAGTCGTTCATCTTTTTTTTCTGGCCATGTTTTTATTTACTCAAGCTCAAATAAGCAGATATGCGTTATAGATGCTTGAGCATAATCATAACTTTCCGGACTCACCACACAAAAGTAAACATGACGAGGTTAGATTTGTTTAGATTGTGTTATTTAAAGGCATATTTTGTGCTTTGCTGATTGCAGCCTGACAAACAGCATTGGCCAAACATTCATCTGTACGGCTGGAGCAGAAATGAACCGATGTCTTGTTGTTTTTAGTCGTTAGATTTGTTTAATTCATTCTACATCCAACAGAGACCTCGAAGCAGTATTGGTTATAGATCGCTTTTGAGTGCCGCATGACACCAGCAGACATTGCTGTTATGTGGGTGAGGTTAAAGACATGTGATTGTAAATTCCCCGCTGTCTAATGCTGAGCCTGCTTTCACTGATTTTCTTACAGATGAAGCTCTACGTGAATGCTGCTGCTGTTTTACATGCATGCATGTGGCACAATGTGATGAAGAGGTCGTATTTATATGGAGAGGGGATGATTGATTAGCATGACCGTCACAAACTCTTTACTCAGTGACTATCTTTTACCGAACCAACAAACTACAGACAAGTGTTAAAACTATCATTTTCATTTTTTGCCACTTATATCAATAGTGACACTTGCAAAAACATCAGCTACAACACATAATTGATTGATTTTTATTTATTTATGTTTATTTTTATTTTATTGTGCTTATATATGATTATTTATTCAGTTTATTATTTGTTTTTATTTAATTGTTTTCTCTATTCAATATTATTTATTATTTTTTTTATCTTTTTTATTTAACTGTTTAAATATGTTTAATTCAGTTGTATTTATTTATTTTATTTATTTATTTTATTTATTTATTGTAGATATTATTTTGTATTTTCTTTATTTATTATTTATTTGTATTTTTTATTTGAGTAAGATTTATTTTTATTTTTATTTCTAGTTATATCGTTTATATATGTTTGTTTTTTAAATTTATGTTTATATGTTTATTTGTTCAATTTTATTTACTATTTGTTTTTATTATTTTCAGTTATTTATTTATATTTATGTCATTGTTTATTTTATTATTTATATTTACTTTGTTTATTTATACTGTTAATTATTTGTTTTCATTTATTTATTTTTATTTATTATTTATTTATTCATTCATTTATATTTCTGTTATTTATTTAATTAATTAAATAATGATTTATATATTTATTATTATTATTAATTTTTTTTTTTTATTTTTTTTTTTATTTTTTTTTTTATTTTTTTGTCTGAATGCCTGTCAATAGAGAAAGAGTCTTTTTGCCCTGGAAGGGTGTAGTTATGGCATCTTTCCAGCAGGAACTAACTAGCCCATGCTAACCAGCCAAACCCTTCATAATATATAAAAACCAGTCTACAGTGGAAATGATCAGACTACATGTTTAAATGTTTGATGCACAGGTACATTATGTTCTTGCCTGTCTGAAATTATATTATTTAAAAGTTTTCAATATGTTTAAACAGCTTGTTCTAATGTAATGTTTTTGTTGTTTTTTCTAACCACATAATCAAAAATACAGTAAAAACTGTAAAATATTATTGCAATTTAAAATAGCTTTTTTTTTCTATTTGAAAGTAATTTATTCCTGCATTTCACAACATAATATTGTTTGACAATTTTTGTAGCTGTAAATTGTGGCGGGTGATTGTATCATGACTGTGAAATCACTTCACAATGTGTATTTCCATGTAGCTCATATTGAAGTTTTGTCAGCTTTGAAAACGTCTTGCTGTACTTCATATCTGTCAGTAAGCTAGTGAGGAGCATGGTCTGTATTATGATAAGGTGTTTTTGCATCTCAAGAAAGCAGATGATGCTTTCTGTCCTGAGAGGAGGTTTCCACAGCAATTACTCCAGAAGCAGCATGGAGCTTCACTTTAATTAGCTTTATTTTACACAACTTCTCTGTGCTGGAGGCCTGGGGATAAAGCAGATAAACTTGAAACAGTTTCATCAATATACTGTCGTCTCAGTGGGTTGGAAGGACAGTCGTGATGAACGTGATGAGTCTGCGGTTTATCACAGGAAAATGTGTCTTGCCTTGAATTAGTTTATTAATCAGTTTTAGGTGAAATATTTCTTTAAATTGGATTATGGAGGATCAGTTGTTGTTGAAGACAGCTTTTTCTATCACTGGCATGTAGTGATATGTTTGTTTTAAAAGAGCTAGTAAAGTTAGTACAGTTAGTACTCAAGCCATGTTGTCAGTAATGATGCAATATCAGGTAAAAATTCATTTCAAAGCAACTGGATATATTAAAAATTTAGTTCATTTCAAATTTTTTCCTTACATCTGGCAGGATCAGTCGTATAATGTTTCTTTAATGGAGGACACATTAAGTCAATACTTGTTAAATAAGGTAAAAATTCAGTTTAGCCCAAAATAAAAACATATTTACGTTATCCACGCACTATATCATTATTAATATGACATGAGCACAAACCAGTTGAAATCCAGACCTCCACTGCGACAGCTGTTATGATGTTTTTGTACTTGTGTTCTTGAATTGTCTGATTTATTATTTGATGTGGGGGGTGAAGACAGCTGTTCTGACACATGTGTTTCCTCTAGTGTTGAAGGATGAGATCTGCATGCAAGATTTACTTAAATAAAAATTAATATTGAGAAAGGTGTAATGTTTTCCTTTACTATATACAGGACCAAATAAATAGTTGGATCTCATTATTTTGAGTGTGATTTCTAGACTCAGAAAAAGCCAAGTGGGAATTAATAAAATCTTATGGAATCTCATGGAAATTTTGATTTTATAAGCAAAATTTTATAGTTTTTATAATATTTTGTGGTATCTTGTGGATTTTTTTTTTTTATGAGAAATTTTATAACAAGTGAAAACACAGTGTGTAAAACCCTAAGAACATTCGTTATTTGGTGAAGAAGGTTATTATAGTCTAACTGTAAAATCTGAAACCATTTGAGCTTAATCTTTATAATTCAAAACAAATATGAACTGCAAAAAAAATGTATCTTTTATAAAAAAAAAAAAAAAAACAACTTATTTAAAAATAAACAAATACTTGTAAAAAAGCAAAACTATTTTATTTTCAGCTAGTTGCCAGCAGCATTTCTCATTTTCATTTAGTTTTAATCGACATACAAACAAAATTAAAAAAATAAAACCAAAATAAAAAATCACAAAACCATACATATATTAAAAATGAGAAGCATTAAATAAAAATAATCAAAAATTTTAAAATGGAAACTAAATTTAAAACTATTAATAAAAAAAACTATCATATAATTTCAATTATATCAAAATAACATACAAATTGAAACTCCAGAATTTAATTTTTTTTAATGATTTATTATTTAATGTACTCTTTAATACCATTTAATGTATTATTAATGTAATTATTTAAAGTGCAATTTTATATATATATATATATATATATATATATATATATATATGTATATTACCTTCTATACACTGAAAAAAAAAATGTTTCATTCATGTAGTTAAAAAAGTTAGGTAATGATCTGACCGTATATTTTTTTAGAACTTGAGCCAATGAAAAATAAATAACTTGGTCAGGTAAAATGTAAAAATTTTAAATCAGATGAATGAAAAAAAAAATTCTTCTAGTGTAGTTTCTGTAAGTAAAAAATGAGAAGCTTTATCATTACAACAGAAGCTGCAGAAATATATTGATTGGCCTTCAAATATTGTCTTTGACCGCTGATCTGAAGGCTTCTGCTTAAATGCTTGAAATTAGTTTTGTAGACTAATAAAAGCTTTATTTATAACATACTGTTTATATATGTATATATATATATATAGCAAATTTCCAGATTGCCATCAGTATTAATTCATAGTTAATTATAGTTTCCATGTTGCTATTCTAAAATCTTTATAAATATAGATATAATAAAGAATGAGTGGATATAGTCACAAACTTTGACCATTAGGTGTGTATTATCTTTTTTCTATACATTTAAGTTTCTTTTGTGTTCAGTGCTTCTTTAGCTGTTTACAGTACGCCATTATATCATTATCCAGGCGACTGATCACATGGAGAAGCTGGAAGAAGTTCAGGTAGCTCTGGTCATCGCCTCCTGAGTAGCCTATCAGGAGGAGCACGTGGCAGCAGCAGAAAGCACAGAGACTCGCATCACTTCATGGAACAATGCCGCATTGGGCAGCAATAGTAAAAATATTCATACAGCTGTGGATGTGTGGATTCACTGCTCAATAGATCAGGACAGTTCTTCATATCTACTTCTGAATGTGAACAGCTCTTACTGAGAAGATCTTGAGATGCTGTTCTCAATGACCTCCTTATTTGTGTGTTTTAGTAAAAAGAGTTTCAGTTTGTAATTGTGAAAAACATACCAGAGAGCTTATTGTACTGTGAAACATACTGTAACTTTCTGGAACTCTATTGAAAAGTTCATTTACTTGTTACATTAATGTTTAATTATAAATATTATTTAAAAATTATTATTATTAAAAATTCTTATTGTTGAATATTATTTGAATTTTTTTTTCCCATTATTGGATACTGCTTCCTAATGAGAGAGACTCTTTTGAGAGACCAAATTTTCAGAATATTATATTTTCTATGCATATTATGTACATATCAAACACTATATTATTAAAAAAATGTATTCTGTAAACTACTAATGTTATAAATTATATTAATGCTGCTCATCAAGCTCATTTATTGATCAAAATACAGAAAAAAACAGTAATATTTGTGAAATATTATAACAATTCTAAAATAATTGTTTTTAAATTTATTATACTTTAAATTATCATTTATTTCTGTGATGCAAAGTTGAATTTTTAGGATCATTATCACATGATCTTTTAGAAATCATTCTAATATGATGATTCATTATCAAAGTTAGAAACAGTTCTGCTGCTTAATATTTTTCAGAACATGTGATACTTTTTAGGATACTTTTGATGAATAAAAAGTAAAAAAAAAAAAAAAAAAAGAAGCTTCTGTTTTTTAAAATATAAATATTTTGTAATAACAATATACACTACTGGTCAGTAATTTGGGGTCAGTAATTTTTTTTTCTTTCTTTTTTTAAATAAAAATCAATACTTTTACTCAGCAAGGATGTGTTAAATTGATAAAAAGTGATAGTAAAGAAAATATATTATTAGAATATATATTATTAGATTTTTTTTTTTTTTTTGAATAAATGCAGTTCTTTTAACCTTTTATTCATCAAATATATTAGACAGCAGAACTGTTTCCAACACTCATAATAAATCAGAATATTAGAATGATTTCCTAAATGATCATGTGATAGACTGGATGTTACATGTGACACTGAAGGCTGGAGTAATGATGCTGGAAAATTCAGCTTTGCATCTACAGGAATAAATATCATTTATAAAGCATATTCAAATAGAAAACTATTAAGTTTTACTATTTCACAATTTACAGTTTTTTCTGTATTTTTTGATCAAATAAATGCAGGCTTTGATCTGGCACAACCTTTTGATCAACATAAATGCAGAATGCTTCTGAACCCTGAGCAGAGACTGTATCAAATATATACATTAAAAATAGTAATGTTTCCAAACTTTGGTCTGTACTATATATATATATATATATATATATATATACATGATTGAGGGTCTAAAATGTGAAGTTAGAAAGCAGATTGGGACAAATTTAAATATTATGCATTGAATTTGCAAAACTACTGATTTTTTTTTTTTTTTTTTTTTTCAGATATGTTCCTGAGGCTTTGAAAGACGGACTGACCAATCGGGTTTGGTCAACCCGAAAATCAGTGGGTTGATATCAATGACCGACACTCAGATCTCGACAGCAGATCATGGCCTTCCCAGGGTGATGATCAACAAACTGTAAGAATGCACATGACGGCAACGCATCATCTTTCGGTGACTCAAGTAAGTCAATGCATACGCTTGGGACCAAATCAATACACCCACTACAGAATCAAACTTGACTCCTTGGCGAAAAAATCTGGTCCAGCCTTTTATTAGTTCAGATTTTCAGATCTGGAGATGCATCTGTGCTGTCTGCATAAGCTGACTTTTTGCCTCTCGGAGGACGCAGAGCTGCGGTTCTGGCAGCGCGCAGCGCAAGTTTCTCACGACTTTGCAGGCCACTCTGAATCAAACTCCTTCATCACTGACGCCCCATCCAGAAAAGCAGAGAGAAGTTCGAAGAATCCTCTCCTGCTTCCATCGGGCCCAGCCCAAACTCTACTGCTGCTGCTGGTCTCACCGCGCCAGCCCTTGAAAAGAGCCGTGGAGATAGTGACTACTGAGCCCACACACAGACTGCCGGTGTTTTATATCAGACTGGACCAGTGATCTCAGCCGTCTGAAGACGTTTGAGGCTGTTCTTCCTGATTCAAAGATCAGGGTTTGCATGATGGAAGATCTTCAAAAGAGTCTTAAGCATTACACAACTGATAGAAGAAAGATGTCAAGTTTATAGTAGATTAAGAAGACGAGTAGTTCAGCCAGAAATGAACATTTGCTGAAACAAAGATTAAACGAGTAGTTTATCAGATTTGAGAATAGCATAGAGTCAGTATCAATGGATAGTGAGGTCTGAAATGCCTGTCGACGAGAAATTAACAGTTGATAGTAAACATCACAATAATCCAAGCAAGTATTCATTAACATTCTGAGAAGACAAAAGCTGAAACAAATCCAGCATTAAGACGTTTTTAACTTTAAACAATCTCTTCCAGCTAAAATATGACTTCATAATCCATAATAACTCTTCCTGCAGTGAAAAAGTGCATCTCCTGTTGCCTCACATCAAAAATCCAGTCACATATTTGTTTAGCGCTGTTGAAATGCTGCGCTTGATCTGTGCAGATTTCTCTCCTGATTCACACCAGAACACTTTTTCTACTGGCAGGAAGCAAGTATTATGTTATTATTGTGTTCTTGTACTTTTATTTTGGAGGGATTGTTTTGTTTAAGTTGTATTGTTTTTGTGTTTGTTGTGTTTCATATTTTGTCTTCTCCAGATGTTAACTGATGATTACTTGTGGATTATTGTGATGTTTTTGTTTAGACTCTCATTCTGACGGGCACCTTATTCACTGCAGAGCATCCATTGCTGAGACACTGATGCAATGCTACATTTCTCCAAATCTGATGAAGAAACAAACTCATCTATATCTCGGATGGCCTGAGGGTGAGTAAATCTTCTTTAAATGAATAGTTCACCCAAAGTTATTTACTTACCCTCATGCAAACGTGTTTGCTTTTATTTGGAGATTGACTGTTAACGTAAAAGAAATAATGCATACCGACTATTTTATATTTTTTTTTTTTTGTCTTATGTGTCATCATACAGGGTGAGTGGGTCAATGCCAGAACTGTTTGAGCTATCCCTTTAACTGCAACACATGTATCTTTTATATTTTGCAGATCATTAAGTTCTTCTTATGTAATCTTCCCACACATATTTGAACATTTTCATGCAGGTGTAGCTTTCTTGAAAATGGAAGAGAATATTCAGACTAATTTAAAAAGATTATCTGAATAGTATCTGAGAAATTAGGGGAACTAAGTTAATCTGCATCACATTTAGTTCTCATGCACATATGTCATTTTTTGCATATAATGTTAACACGTTATTACTGCGATCATTTATGCAACACTAGCAAGTCTTTATATAATTGATTAAACCTGGTTGAACACACTACTGTCCAAGTGGGTGGGGTCAGTATTTTTTTTTTTTAAGAAATTAATACTTTTATTCATCAAGGATGCATTAAATTGATCAAAAGTGACAGTAAAGACATTTATAATGTTATAAAAAAAACTTATATTTCAAATAAATGCTGTTCTTTTGAATTTCTATTCATCAAAGAATTTAAATTGTTAAAGAGTGACAGTAAAGACATTTATAATGTTATCAATTTTCAACATTGATAATAATCAGAAATGTTTCTTGAGCAGCAAATCATCATATTAGAATGATTTCTGAAGATCATGTGACACTGAAGACTGGAGTAATGATGTTGAAAATACAGCTTTGATCACAGAAATAAATTACATTTAATCAGAAATGTTCATAGAAAGACAGCTGCTTTTAAATTATAACTAATAATTCCACATTTTTACTGTATTTTTGATCAAATAAATGCAGCCTCGCTGAAGCAGAAGAGATATTACCGTTAGCATGTTACCGCTTATTGAAATGTGATTCACAGTAGTATTCTGTTGGTGAAATCTTAAGCGAGTTTTCATCTCTTCAAAGAGTTTCAGTAGGAGATTCAGATTTGGTGCCCCTGTGTAATATATAAGAAATCATTTGCACAAGTGCTTAAGCAGTTTGTGGGAATATTTTTGTGTATATGTAGAAGATGGATGATTGTAAACAATAATACCATTCCATGGAAAGAAATATAGATTTGTGATACTGTATGTTTTTAATCATGTATTCTATCTAAATGATCTGGATGGTAGTGTTTTGCGATAAATCCCTTATAAAACATCAGCTTCGTGAAAGTCCATAATGAATCTGTCAGTGGAGGATTAAAGCTGACTGATTTATTATGTCTTATTTTTTTATTCAGAAGATTTTAGTGCTACTTATTTTCCTTTGCAAATTCTATGCTTATGCTTTTTTTTTTTTCTCTTTTTGCACTTTTCAGATATAGTCTATTAATATGTACACCTATGGTGCAAAAATCATTTTCTTAATCAGAATTTTTGCAAATACCTCACTAAATTTGGTTAGATTTAATGGTTTAAAAATGCAACTTTTTACCGAATAAGAAATGTACTTTTTCTTATTATCTTAGTTATCAATCAGTTGTGAAAATCTTGATTGAAATGTATTTATATATATATATATACACACACACACACACACACACACACACAATGCTGATTAAGAAAGTGGGGATTTTTTTTTAGCACTTTTTACATTTTTATAATGCTTCATGAGATAATTAACTGCTTTTAGCCCAGATTTTTTTTTTTAGAATGTAATGTAATACTCTTTGATAATAAGATGTGCAATGATCTTTGTTTTTATTATAGATTTCCATATATATAGGGATGACAACGCTGAATAATAGCAGTATTATAATCACGACACAATTTAAAAATAAGCAATCATTGAAAACACACAGTATAAGAGCTAGATTGACCGAGCTTTAGTCATTTTGAGTTCAGTCTGGACTCAACTGTTATGATTTTATGGAGAAATCCTCAAGTGACTATTTACAGTTTTCAAAAAAATACTGAAGAAATGTCCTGGATATGTTACACAAGCTTCATTTGAATGTCATTCATCAGTTTCGTTGTAAATCTCATTGATTTTTTTTTACATTTGTTAACATATCTTGAATAATTTCCTTTTCACGTTCACGTTAGTCTATTAAAGACAGATTTTGGTGTGTAAACATGAATTCATCAAACATCAAACTCATTCATCAAAAATTTTTATTGCTGTTTGTAAAGATTTGTTAGCAGGTGAATCCAACTAAACTATTTTAAAACCTTCACTTTTTGTATTGTGATTCATCCAAAAGCACCATGGAATAAATGATAAAGTCCTTCATTCATCTTTAACTGTTGTTTCTGTGATACAGCATTATGTCTCATTTCAGAGTGTATTAGACAAATAAGACACAAACACTATTATATTTAATCATCTTTAACTGTATATTCGTTGGCCTTTTACCTTTTTATTTTATTAAATTTACCATTTTTTATTTATTTATTTATTTATTTTAATTTTTCTTTAAATTGAGAATGTGGTTTTCTAGAATCTGTGGTGTGATTGTTTAACATGTTTGACAGAGTTCAGGGGTTTATTTACATTTATAAGGTTAATTCGCTTTAAAAAAAAAAATATATATATATATTTACTGTAATTTCTCTGTATTGTTTTCTTTCTCCCGTACAGTCAAACTGTAAAGTCTGAGAACAGACTGAAGTTCAAGTTTTTCTTCATTGTTAATCTTCTCTGCCGCAACTCTCAAATATCTCATTGTTTTCAATGATCGGTCACATGAATGAGATTTATGAGCTCCAATGGGCAGAAAGATATTAAACAGCAGATTTTAATTCTCTTCTTACATAAAGCATCATATGACTTCAGAAGACTTGAGCACTAGTCATATGTCAAATTTTATTTTTGGGGTCAACTGTTCCTTTAAAAACTAATGGCACAGACATTTGACCTTACCATAGTAAAGGAAAAAAAAATGATTTTGTAATGTAGAAATATGAAAATTATGTATACAGTAAATGATTAACCTTTATTAAGAACATGTACACACAACAAAACAAAAAATGAGGCCAATGTTTTCTTAATCAAAGTTATTAATCAAAGATATACGGCTGAACTGTTCAAAAAGTTTAGGGTCAGTAAGAGTTCTCTCAATGCTTACCAAAGGATGAACTTTTTAGGAATTATTTATCTAATTACGACTGTATGCCATTGAAAATGTCCAATATATACAGTTCTTGCGTTTTTGAAAGGTCTATGAACTTTTTAGGAATTATTTATCAAAGCTGGGGCTTTTTCAGTGCATCATTACTCCAGTCTTCAGTGTCACAGATGATCTTCAGAAATTATTTCTAATATGATGATGCGCACAAGAAACATTTCTCCACTCGATGTTGAAAACAAAGGTTGAAAAGTGATTTATTTAAGATGGAAATCTTTGTAAAATTATGTAAATGTCTTTACTGTCACTTTCATAAATGTAATGCATCATTGCTGAAATATATATATATATATATATAATATATATATATATATATATATATATATATGAAAAATACACATTTACTCTTGAATTAATATATATTAATGTCTTTAAAAAACTCTACTAAGCCCGAAAAGCTTTTAAACTAAGGTGTAGTGTACACATATGCTTTTTGCATTTGCATGTTTAAATGCATTCTATATATTTCATGGCGGCTGGCTGATAACACTTCAAGCAGACCTTGTTGAATCATTGCTCCTCTCTCTAAACATCACTCCGAGTTTTAGATCTACTGAATTGGTCAATCATCTTCATTTGTTTTGCTCTGCATGCACTGGGATCTGTTCCAAAAAAAACCATGTGAACTGCTTCCTGGGCCGCCAGCATTTAAGAACATGAGGATGTGGTTACGGAGCCAGCTGATGTGTGTGTGAGGTCTATGGAGCGTGTGTGTGGATGGGAACTATGCCTCCTCTGTGTATGTTGAGTGTGAACTTCTGGTGTTTCAGGAGAGGCTCGAACTCGCGCTTTCTCCTCCAACCACGTACAGCACCGACCGGAGCTAGCAGCAGGAGCAGATCGAGAATATTCCCCCAGTGTGCCTTCCAGCAGAAAACATCGGCCGTTCTGTTTGTCTGTTTCTGGGAAAACACACACACACACACACACACCACACACCACTGAAAGCATCACCCGTACCTAACGTGTATTCATGACACCTGGGAGGCATGTAGATTCAGCCGTTCATGATATGGCTGTTAAACGCAAATAGCTGTGCACAACTGAAAATTATGTCATTAAGCTTATTCACCTTCATGTTGTTCCAGACCTATAAAGCGGTGTTATATTTTTATGTAGAAACACAAGATTTTTGTCTACAGCCTATGGAGCCTGTTACCACACGAGAATAAAAAAATTGGGTATAACAAAACGACTTATTCTCTTGCTAAGAGCATGATATAAAACTCCAGAATTGTGAGATAGAGACACACCATTCTCTGAAAAATGCATTTGTAATTTCATTTAATTTCAATTGTGAGATACTAAAGAATCGCAGAATTGATTATATTGCACAATTGCCATTGTTACATTTTTATGTTTTTTTTTTTTCATTCATTTTTTGCCCCCGCCGTGAAATACTACTTTTATCTCACAGTTCAGATTTTTTCTCTATTTTTATATCTCGAAATTATGACCGTTACAATTTTGGCCTTTGTACCACAGAATTGTACCTTATTTAATTTATTTATTAATAAGGATCTGTTCCGAAAGCATACTGAAAACCGCATTTTCCGGCTCTCTGTTCACACTACCTATTCAAGCGTTTTCCAAAATTTATAAATATAAATTTTTAAAAAAATGTTACACGTGCTTTTCTCAAAACGAATTCAAGCTCCAATACAGTGCTTCAATGTGAAATGTGATGTTTTGTTTGTTTTTTGATACAAGCTTCGGAGTTTCCGTGTTGAACAATAACACACTAGAAATGGATGGGTTTGGTTGTGAAAACCTGGCAACCCTGAATGAAACGAAAACTCAGGCAAAGAAAGCCACAAAACCAGCTAAACATTTCAGCTGGTGTGGATGCTAGGGACTGCTTGACGATATCGATTGTTTTATAGCGAAATTCAAACAATACACGTGGCTTTATAACGCTCGTTAAAATGTGGTCCGTGTTACAGTTCTGCTGTAGCGCTTCTATTTCTTTATCCTTACTAGCTACAAACGAAATAAAAAGAAATGAAAATCAGGTGGTTGAAGAAAGAAACCAGAACAACTTACTGAAATGCAATCGACTCAAGTAATTGTTGCAGCCGTGTTTCAAACAAAGTAAGTAATGTTACATTTACCGCAGAAAAGCCATTCAGTACCACTTTGAATAATAGTATTAATATATTCATTTTATTTAAACTCAATCTGCAAGTTGTCTTCATTACATACAGTGTTTGAATTAATCCTGTCCATGAAAAACTTGTTTTAGCCACCGTGTTTATAGTTCAAAACAATAATTAAGGTATAAAAACGTAATGTTGGTAAAACGCTCGAACATTATTTTAAAAACCTGCCTTATGCACACTTCAAATGTTTATATGCAACTCAGTGTTGGTTATTAAAAGCAGTTTTTGTAAAAAATCATGTTCGGTGCATCACCACTTTTACATGCAACAACAGTTCAAAGTGACCAATGTTATGGTGCCTTCATGATGTTTTTAGTCTTTTTTTGGAGCTTGACAGCCGTGGCGTGTTCTTCAAAAGATTTCAGCATATGCATTGTTATGGGTAAGTAAGCACTGATAGAATTTGCATTTTTTGGTGGGGTAAATATTCCATAATATATGCTTGACAGCATGTTTGTTACCTTGCAAAGTTCAACGGCGTAGGAATAAGCCCAAGCTGTTTTCAGATGTGAGGTAGATCTCATCATTGGTCCACGAGGTGGGAAAAGGGAACCATGTTATAATGCCGGTTGTGTCCGCTAGGGGCCATCTCATCCGGCAAGCTGGCGTTTTCACGGGAACGTCTCATCCATTCCTCAAATATGGCATCGGTGAAGGCATGAAGCACCTGTTCGGCCGCAAGAGAGAATCAGAGTTCATGCAGACTGAACACCGTGATGTTACTGTCATTTAATGTGTCTTGTATGTTACCAGAAAGATTGGGTCGTTGGCGGCGGAGTGGGACAGAGCGCTGGTCCCGTTGAGGAACAGGTGCACCAGGTTGTGCAGATTGGACAACAGAGCTGTCCAGCTCACCCGTCTTGGCTGGTCCGTATCCTTCTAGAGCGTTTCCTGTCAAAGGAAAGGTAGAACAAAACGTTGTAGAACACATGCATTTTCTGTAAAGCTGCTTATGAAACCATGGTGTACTGTGAACGCGCTATACAAATAAATTGTGGAATTCAATTGAATTGAACTCCAAAACTAATTCCACAGACTTCAACTTAAAACCCTGTAAAGTCAGAAATATCTCATTTTTAAATGGAATAGTTTAAATATTAAAAAAAGTTTGCATAACTGTTTTTGTTTTTTATAGGATTTTACAGCTCAGATATAGTCAGAAGTGAATATGGATGGGTAAACACACTTAGTTTTATCCAGAGGCCCCAAAATGAGCAAAAAATATGCAATTTTGGGGGCAGATGCTGATTTTTATATGGACAAAAAGTGATGAAATTCTGATGCTTGTAATGTAAATCAATCAGATTTTTATAACCTTATACCAGATACTTGCATAAAATGATATAAATATCAGTCGTCGCTCCATATCTCCAATAATATGTCTTAGAGGGCATTGAAAGATCCAAACATATAAGTGCAATGCAATGCAAAAGTTGTATTGAGTGATGAAAGAAATAAAGGCATCTTCAGAAGATGTGAGATGTTGTGGAGGCTTGTGAAGATCAGTCCTCCGCTGAGGAACAGTGAAAGTAAAGCTTCTGGAAACAAACGCTCCTCAAAAGATCCTGATGATCAGATTTGAGACTCTAATGGAGAATCAAGTAAAGCTGAGCTGCTTCAGTCCAGTAAGTGTTCATCTGGAGATATTACTGCAGTTATTCTGACCTTTACTTGATCAAAATCACTCAAGAGTTGACAGCAAAAAGACACATGAAGCACGAGCTAAGCCTGGACTTTTCTACAATTACTACTTCGATTCGCTGTATAAAAAACTCGTAAACTATCAATCAGACGCACAGAAGGGCATGCAGTAGAGTAGTGTTGCAACAGTTTTTCACAGCAACATTTTGATCATCTCAAATCATTAGAGGCCTTAGAAATTTACATATCACGTTAAGAAACAGGGCTTCATAGTGTTAGGGTTTTCGACCGCGTTTTTTGTTCTGTCAGTCAAAATTAACTTATTTGTGGTTAAAAATGAACATGTTTGTTAATAAGATCTTGGATCATTGGATATATATATATGGATAGACATAGAATATATCTACTTAGTTTGGACATTATTAAAATAACCTCATTTGGTTTTGCATGGAAAGAAAGAAAAAAACAATGACCCCCCCCCCCAAAAGATCGGAGAGTGTGTAAAAAAGATGACTAAATGTTTATTTCTAGATGGACCTGTTCCTTTAAGGACTTGAGTTTTTTGACTGTATCACCTGAAGCTGAAGCTGGAGTTGGTGAAGTACGGTGGACTGTCAAAGTCCTCTGGAGGTTTAAGGCAGCTTCTAACGTCGTTTCATGGTTGGCCAAAAGTCCACATTAGTGCTCTCCATGGACTCCTCTGCGCAGAGATCCCTCGCTGGGGGGTTCCCGTTACACAAGGTCACCAGACTGTTTTATACTCATCGACAGACTGAAAGGAAAAGATGCACGTCATTGTGTGATGTTACAGGCTGGCATGAATCTGGATCATTGTGAGGCAGCAGGGAGCTCCTTATAGTTAGTAGTAAGTTGCACTACTCAGGGGTTCACTCATGTTTTATCTGATCCCATTGGTCAAAATATGTGAACGTGCATTGAAAAGATTGTTCTCTAGTTTCCCACAAAAACGCAAGTTGTTGGAAAGAAAGTCACCAATGTCCAGTTTGTATGAAGATAAGTGGGATAAGTTAATATCTTAAAGTGACATGTAGTTGGGTGATATTATATTTGTTCATTTATGTATTGTTCTGCCACTTTTTATATTTATCTAGAGTAAGCAATTTGTTATCTATTCTATATTCATTTATTGTCTGAAAGCCATTATTTATAATTGGTTTTAAAGCATAATTTTTTCACTTAATGTCGTTTTTATTAAAATTTAAGGCCCATGCTAATTCAAATTCACAAATCTTGTACTACAGTGTTGCTTTTGTTAATGTAAACTATTAAAAGTAATTTTCAGCAATTGCAATAAATCTGAAATAAAATATAAATGTTAAATGAAAAAAAAAATAATAAAAAAAAATGCTGCATTAAATGTTGCTTTGGACAGAGTTATTATAGTTCAATAAATACAATAAAATAAAATCATTATTTGAAATGAATTAACTGGTACCTAAAAGAAAGCCAATTTGAAATAAAGTCAACACTTATTTTATGTTCAGCATTTCCCAAAGCAACATTTCTCATTTTCATTTAGTTTTACCCTTGATGTAATAAAATAATTAAAACTAAATCTGAACATAAAAATTAAAACTACATTAAATGTTTAAAAACAACAAAACTAATAAAAATGACAAAAACACACAATAAAACAAAAACTTTATTAACTAAAATTAGCCATGAAAGCAGAAAATCTAAAATAAAATCTAATTATGAAATTAACAAAACTATACTATAATAGTATCTCAATGATAGCTCACAAAATTACACTGCCATTTGCAACTAAATTATATAAAAGAAAATTAATGCTAATGTTATCAAATATATTCTTGATGTACTACTAAAAAAACGATTAAATAAATATCATTTTCAATGTAATTCCAATATATACTGAAAAAAAAATTCAAATGTAAATATTAGAATCAAAATTTAAATAACAAAAAACTTGTTTGCAATAAAATTGTGCTAAAATAAATTTAAAGTACTAAAATTATGAAAATTTAAAACAGGAAAAGAAAGTAAATAGAAATATTTGAAATGAAAATCAACAATACTAATGAAATTGACAAAAGTTGCATATAAATTAACTGAAATTTAGAAACACTAAAATCAAAGGGTGATGTTCTGGTGCCCCTTATGCATTTTGTTCCATCTCCTTCAATTATTTTGTAATACTTTTAAAACTTTTTATGCTATTTTTTACTTCATCTGAAAATGATAACTATAATCTTTCACTGTTTTGCCTTTTCTTCTCCTAGTGACTCTGAACTGTGACGTCAAAGACAGCAGATGGGTGAATATATATACGTCCGTTTCACACATGGGTCAAAGACATTAAGATGTCCGCATCAAAAATAAATTACAAAAGTGATTTGATGTCCACAGAAAGCACATTAAATGTAAGTAAAGTGTCTTTTGTTAAGGGTTTAAGGTCACAGTCAAATAAGTTTTTGGGAGACATAAAATGTCAACATTGTGGTTGAAATAAATATGTACAGTTTCATTCAGTGCTAACACAATATTATGTAAAAAATCAAAACAACCTGCTTATTCTGATATATATATATATATATATATATATATAGATATATATATATATATAGTATATATATTATATATAGATATCTCTATATATATATATATGGTAGCATATTAAAATTTGATTGTGTTTGTAAATGAGTAAAAAAATTCTTACTGACAAATGGGCAAAACCTAGGATAAGAGGATAGAGGCAAAATTTTTTAATCAATGTTAAAATTACAACTAATTAGTATGTTGGCGGGAAAGCAATTAGTCGTTGAATATGGTCATACAAACTGATTTTGTTTGTAAATATGCCTGATGAGATTGTTACACTGAATGACATTTTAAGTGGGTCTCCTTCTGTAAAATCAGGGCCAAAATGTTTCTGATATTTATTTTTTGCTCGGAAATACAAAAACACAAATTGCAATTAAATTAAACAGATGTTTTTTAAGTTTTTTTTTATTATTGCAACAACAATTCAAAGCAGTATTACAGTTATTGTGTTTAATGCTTAAACCAATTTTTCGTCTTTGACTCCACATAAAAAAAGCCTCCAAAAAACTGGTCATTGTTTTTTATTTTTTTTTTCATATTAAATTTTAATTCAATTCATTGAAGAATTTACACAGCTACTTTTGAATGTCTATCTGCTATACCTAACCCCGCAAAAACGTACCTGTCACCACCACTCCCCCAGCAGGCAAACCTGGAGCGAGGGCTGATACGGGTTCGGTCACTGGGGTCCCGTCCTACCAGCAGCGAGTCTGTGACACACGTCCCACATCTCCATCCGTCCCCGTCGCCAAAGTTCCAGTACGGGACGGCGAAGTGTCTCATGACCTGTGAGTTTCTGATGATGGGTACAGAAAATATCCGTTTCTTCCTGTTCTGGAAAACCTATAGATTCCACTCAAGTGTTCAGAAGAAGAGGAATATCGATTCTAGCTCATGAGTTTTCTCGAGAATAAAAAATGCAACTATAAACTTATACATAAGGCAACTATAACCCCCCCCCCCCCCCCCCCCACCCCCCCCCCCCCCCCCCCCCCCCCCCCCCCCCCCCCCCCCCCCCCCCCCCCTGTTAAAAAAACTCATATACTTCAAACGATAAAAACTTAAGTGCAGCTGCCTGCGTTCAAATGTTTAAGTAATATTAAGTAAATGTAACTCATTTAAGTACATTTAAAGTAAAGATTTTGCTAGTAAATTGCTTGTACATTTTCACAAATAATTGCAAAAGAATTAGTATTTTTCAGTAAAATCTTTGTTTTATTTACATCTTTACATTAATCAATTGATCAAATCATTTCAAACTAATTTTTTTAAAATCTTAAAGTTGAAAAAATTAAATAAAGTTGAGAAATAGTTATACTGCTAAAATTTGTTTTTTTTTTTAATTTTTTAATATTATTTTTTTTTTAAATTTTTTTTTTTTTTATTATTGGATTGGTATAAATTATATGAAAATATATGTTGCCAATGACTTATGATACATTTTCAACAATGATAATTTGATAATTTGAACCCTACACTTGGATCCAAATATCACAATGATTACTATTCACAAATTAAAATTAATTCTTAAAAAATGACAATGATTATTCAGTTGTTTTTTTTAATGTTTTTGATATTTCAGCATCCCTGCAGGATAAATCAAAGGTCATCATGGACCAAATTAATGACCATTTTATGACCTGCTTAATTTTTAATATAATATAGTTGGATATAATGCAACATTTACATTCAGCTTTACTGCCTTTCCTTTGGTCTGGACATTGTGTTCAGAAGTTATGATTAAGACACTATGTGCAAAAAACCCCAAACTTCATTGTCCTCTTGTCGTGAGGGCCTCTAGACGATTAGATGATGATGAGAAAATACAGTGTGTGATAACAGAGAAGGCTTGATCTGACCTGTAGCTCTCTCTCCAGACTGAGCAGGATGGTATCTGTGCCAGGTGATGAACGCAGGGCCCTTGTGGGAAAAGTCAATGGCTTTAAAAGGACGTCACTGGACATGCCAGAAAACAAGGACATAAAAGCTACGTCCGGTGAAGCAACCACAAAATGCACAAAATAATGTCTGCTTGATCTCCTAATTCCTATTAGACTCCATTTTTTTTTGTGTGTGTATGATTTAAATTTTCTATGGATTTCCTTTTAAAAGTTTCATTAAATTTGAATAATCAGAAAGCATGTCGAATGAATTGAATTCATAAACCTTTAAATATATATATATATATATATATAATATATATATATATATATATATATATTTACATAACATACATAAATTAACAGCAATTTATGAAATTTTTCTGGATACCGTTTTAATGTTTCATTGCATTTTATTAATCAAAAAGCATGTCTAATCAATTTAATTATAAAATTGGAATTAGAAATTAGAAAACTTATACAATATATATTTAAAAAGACTTTATCAAAAGTTTAACAAAAATAAAAATTTTAGGGCCCCATGAAATCTCTGTTTTATTTTTTTTACAAATTCTGAATTATCTTTCCCAAATTCAATTTTTCAGTTTACATTTTTCTGGATTTAATGGTTTAAATAAATTTTAATAATCAAAATGCATGTTTAATCAAATTAATTCTTGAAACTCTAACCATTTAATAAGTAATTACACATTTTTACAATAATAGGGCCCAGTGAATCTTTTATTTTGTTTTTTATTTTTTGTCTTCCTAGAATTTCTGTGTTTTCTGTTGTAATTTTTCTGGATTTAGTATTTAATACAGATATATTATCAAAAATGATTGTAATCAAAGAGGACATAAAACATTAATCTTTTAAAATGAAAGGAAATTAAAATTGAACAATTCCTTCTATTTTTTTTTTTGTAAACAAAATGCTGCGCAACAGAGACTTACTGTTAAAATTAAAACATAATATATATTTTGCGCTTTAATATTCACAGACACTAATCCATGTTGTGATTTGATTAATTGTGCATCTCTACCGAAATCATAGGACTGAATAATAATGACTAAACTATTGCCTCGATGTAAATTTTTTTTAAATGCATGATAGTTTTTCACAAATTTAAACCACCGTTTTGAAATCCCTAAGAAGATTTTGTAATGTTTTTCTTTTCACTCATTTTCAGAGGAATTGTCATCATTTAATCAAGCTTATGAACCAGTGTGAGCCCTGTGTTCACAGCTCTTCACCTAGTAATGTGTCTCGGACAGAGTAATAGTGCTGCCAGACGAAGAAGTCGTAGATGGAGATGTTGCTGAACTGCGGCTCGGGTGCCGTTGGGTCCCAGCAGGCCCAGCCAGTGCTGGTGTGGCGATGACGTATTCAGGGTGGACGGTGGGGGGTTTTGGCCCGATCCAGAACGTCCAGGAACTCCTGCAGCTCAGCGGGGCTCAGAGAGTGAATGTCCTTCCTCACAACGGGGAGCTTTGCGCTGGTCACAGCTCGGCCCCGTCCAGCCGAACTTACACTCGCCACAGTTATAACCAGCAAAGTTTACCTGTTCAGAAGAGAATATGTTTTATAGTTTTAGAGGCGTGCGGTTGCTAAAAGTATCCCTGTGATATTCAGATCTCTGCCCTTTCTTTAATAAAAGGATAGGGGATTTTTACTCTACAAGTCAAAATTGGGACACACTTGATTGAAATTATGTTGTTAAAAGGATTAATTTCAATTTAAAAAAAAATATTTAAATTAAAGTTTAAATAAAATTTAAACTAAAAAATGTAAGTTATGAAATTAACAATTTGTTAAATTCTAAACATATAATATAGACAATTCTTTATGAATAATTATATATTGTGCCTTTGTATTATATACGTTACATTATATATTTAAAATACATAATATGTATAATATATATATCTATAAATATATATATATATATATATATCTATGAGGTGTGTGTGTGTGTTGTGTGTGTGTGTGTGTGTGTGTGTGTGTGTGTGTGTATGCATACAATTACATGAATTAGAAAATAATAAAACTAAAAATATAATTTATTAATTATTCAATTTATATTTATATATGTTGTAAGTAAAGGTGACAAAATATTTATTAAAATGTATACATATTTTATTAATGTATAGGATATATTTAAATTTTTATATATATATATTATATATATTATGTATTTTAAATATATATTGTAATGTATATATACAAAGGCACAATATATAATTATTCATATACACACACACACACACACAAAAACACACACACACACATATATGGATACTTTTATGTATTTTTTATAATACATTTGTATTATAAACTTTACATTATATTTTTATGTATTATTATATATATATATATATATATATATATATATATCATATATATATATATATATATATATATATATATATATATATATATTGTCACTACATAGTTCCCATATATCTGATTTTATTAATTTCTAATATATATATAGGTATTTGTGATATATTTCAGGTTGATATCCAGATATGTCATACTGAATAAACTGAATAAGTATCCAAACAGTCATAACAATTTCTAAAATTTGTCATAAGTCAGAATATATTATTCTTTTACATACCGAAGCATCGGACAGGTCCGATTGAAAAACTTAGTCGGCCATCTCTCCCGGTCGTCCACGTTTCTTAACCTGTACGGTCCTCCCCAGGGTTTGGAGTCACATGGACCTCGCTGCAGTTTCCGCGGCCGGACAGAACCCCGCACACGTTTTCCGGATCCGATCCCAAGCGCGGGACAGCACTCTTTGGACACGATGGCCTCCACGGTGCAGCAGACTCGGGGAAACTGAGCCTCGGTCAGGTAAATCCATCCCAGACTGTAAATCACAGCCAACACAATCGATCTCCTCATATCTGCAGGATCTTATACAGTCTGCTTCAAGTTTCTCAGAGTCTCCCTCAGCTGCCGCAGCACGTTACTAATCACAAATAATTGTTTTTTTAAGGATTACATGCGGTTCTGAGCGTATCGGTCTATAATGCTTTCCTTCCACACATCACATGCATTTTCACAGATCTCAAGCCGATCAGTGCTTTATATGCTCTGGCCAGCTCGAACATGGGAGGATTATTACGGCCGTCCCGTGGTAGTCACCTGACACAGAGAAACTATTTGTTGCTCTAATGCCGCTCAAAAGCCCCGAGGAAAACGTTCCTCAATGGATTCAACTCATCTAGAGCAGATAAAACAATTTCCGGGTATGAGAGATATACATGTGGTTTTCCTTCTGATGAACTGATTTTTTAAAGCTAATATCAAAGGATGGGTTTTTGAAATCAGTTTCTGAGAATATTGAGACATATTCTTATGCATAACTCATATGATTCAGGTTCAGTCAGGGAAAAAAGAAACGGATGCAGATAAAGTGACCTAAAAGTGTTTGACATGCACTTAAATCGTATTGTAGTCTTATTTTTGTATTATTTATGTACTATTATAGTGTTTATTGATGTTTTGAATTAGCTTTTTATTTTCAATTAAAACTTTTGTTTAAGTTTTAGTAATGTTATTAGATTTTTTTTTTTTTTTTTTTTATGGTTTCATATTACTATTTATCTTTATTTTTATTAAGTTCTATTATTTTAGTATTTCAGCCCCAGAAAAGTATTTGGATGCTTGAATCTTCATTTAATCTATGACAGAGTTATTTTAGTATTATTTTATACATATATTTAGTCATTTTTTGAGTTAGCTTGTATTTCTGTATTTTCTGATTTTATTTTTTATTGATTGATTGATTTTTATTTTTATTTCAACCCTCCAAAGTAGATTTGGACCATTGAATCATGTTTATTTGTATTACAGTGTTATTTTAGTATTGTACATATACTATTGTAGTATTTAATGATATTTTTAATTGGCTTTTATTTTTATATTTTTATTTTTTATATATATTTTTAAAAATACTTTTATAGATTTCATTTAAATTTTAGTAAATTTTTAATGTGGTGTTTTTTTTTTAAGTTAAATTTTTTGTGTCTAATATTGATATTTTATTTAATTTAAATATTTATTAATGAGTAAATACACACAACACTTATGTTAACGAATGTCATTGCATTAAATTAAAAACTACAAAATGTTATAATAATCTTCATTTTCAACACTTTATCTTTTATTTTATTTTTTTAACCTAACAAACTTTGATTAATTAATTTTTATTTATTTATTAATTTATTTATTTATTTATCGATTCATTCATTCATTTATTCATTCATTCATTATTGTCAAACATATACTTATGTATTTCTATTTGTAGTTGGTTTTGAGTGTTTCTGAAGTTTTTGAATTCCTCAGGTTCTTTGCTGTCGCGCTCGGCGCGGTCGTTCTTGTGACTAACCGGTGTCACTGACCAAAGCTTTTCTGACCCCCTCAGTCTGAGACTGAGTAAGACTTGCAGCTCAGCAACATTCAGCCTCTAAATGAGGATAATCAGTCTTCAGTTTCAAACTTTTATTACATCAGCTGTTGCACCTCTCTTTCTCTTTTCTTTCTTAATTGTTTCAGTAATAATCACATGCTAAAACAATCTATAGAAGTCAGACTGTTAGCTCTGGGATCAGTCACACATTTAACCGCAGGCTAAAAACATGTTTCGTACATTGATGACGGGAAACAGAAGTGCCTTTAGGCCATCATATGTTTTCTGTGCATTATTTTTGCTATAGTGTGCTTTGTCTCCTGAACGTTCCTCTGCAAACCACACACGTCTCAATCATGTGCAATAAAATGAACAAAAGATCATGTGCAGTGCTTCAAACTTACAGCTGCACTCACAAAATTACCTTTAATGAGTAAACAAACAAATATAAGAGACTAAAGAATATATATATATATATATATATATATATATATATATATATATATATATATATATATATATATATATATATATATATATATAGAGAGAGAGAGAGAGAGGAGAGAGAGAGAGAGAAATGAAAAAATAATGCATAATTTATAAACAAGTATGCATCAAACGTGTGAATTAAAGAGCTGCAATCTAGACAAAGAAGAAGCTCAAATATGGCAAATGCTTTCATTTGTAAGTTTTCAATCAATACATCATTCCCATTTGTGCCATTTCAGAGCTTTTAGCACTTTATTATTATTCTAACATCTGGAAAATATTGTAGATAAGACCGAAAAAAAAAAAAAAAATGAGGTGGTGTCCAAACCCGGTTATTTGGGTTAACTAAAACCATAAAAAATAATTTTCATTACTTGAAATAAAATAAACGTTAACAGAAATAAATAAACAAATAATATTTATATATTTTTATTACAGCTAGTTGCCAAGGCAATGCTACTCATTTTCATTGAGATTTACTTGATTTACTAAAATAACTAAACTAGATAGAAAATAATTACATAAAACGCATAAATATTCTAATTTTATGAAAAAAAAAAAAATCTAAAAAAAATAAAATAAAAAAAAAAAATAACAAAACTATAACAGTTGCCTATAATGATACCAAAATAACTAAAAACTAAATCTAATAAATAAAAATGAATAAAAAAACTATACAGACATATTTAAAAACAAAACTATTAAAAATGACAAACATGCAAGAAAATTAACTAAAACTTAAACTAAAATTAAAGTGAAAACAGAAAATCTAAAAATAAAATCTAATTCAAAATATTAACAAAAACTATAATAGTTTAGTGAAAACACTGGTCCAAACTTATGGCTGGTAATGTATGATAAGAAAAAGAGATTAAAATTAAAATATTTTAAAATACAAATATAAAAAGGAAATAAGTTTAATTTAAAAATGAAAATTGAAGAGTAAGAAAAGTATAAATAAAATAATATTTGAAAATAATACAATTTATGAAATTGAAATAATGCAGTACATTCAGTGTTGTTTTAATGTCCTGATCTGTCATGGCACAAAAATGGCAGCAAATAATATTTTGAAATGTAAATGTTTACGAGATGGCTGATTTTCAGATTAATTAATGTAACTATGTGTATTATTTCATGATAATTCCAATCCTTATTCTATTTCAGCTAGTTGCCCAAGGCAGCATTTCTATTCGTTTCCATTTGTATGTTATTGTGGTGCAGCAGTTGATCCATAATTATCTGCCATTTTAAATATATATTTATATTAACTGGATGTACATCCTTTGCTGATGAACAAAGTTTATTTAGCTCATTGTGGCTAATGAGGGTTTAGTATGAAGAAACATCATCACATTATGAACACATGTGTCGGTGGCGCTGCAGAGCTGTTTTACTCTAACAGGAGGACTAAGAGGAAAAAACATGAATTTTCCTCATTATTTACCAGTGTCAACACACTGTACCACTCCTGATCTTCCTAATAGTGTTCAATGAGAAATAAAGTCATAAGTGGGGGTGATTTAAGGAAACTAGTGAGGTTTGCAGATTTCCAAGAGAAATGCCTTTATGGAAAATGTTATCATAAGTTAGTAGCTATTTAACAGAATCATTGCATGTAAACTGGGGCTAGTTGTCACCAGATCATATTAAATAGCAGCTTTTCAGGTCATGCTCGTTTTCCTCTCTTGTCGTAAGAATAAAGTTTTGTGAATTCTGTTTATCTTAATAAAATTCCATTGTCATATTTTTTTGCTGTAGTTGTTGAAAATGCAATAAAATCACACTGACAAGAGTCAACAGTAAAGAAGGCCGATTTGAACTGTGTTCTCAGGAATTAGTATTTTACATGTATACATATTTTACATATGTTGGATTGGGGGAAGTTGTCACATTTTGTAGTATAAGAAAAGATATTTTGAATTGTATAGAAGATATTTTGAAGACCATTGGACCTCTTTTATTTTCATTGTATGGCCAATTATTATTATTATTATTTTTTTTTAACAACATGATTAAAATATTGACAGAATGTTAATTTTCCTGTTTTTCTTTTTATGTTGTTTTCCTTAGAACATTACAAATAAAAAAATACATGTTTATTAAAATATTAAAAAAAAATAATAATAATAAAAGTTTTACAAATATTTTGTATTTGAAAAAAAAAAAAACTAAATGCAAGATTATGAATACAATTTAGATTTTTTTCTTTTTTTTTTAAAGCATTACTGTATTTTTATTTGGGAAAAAACAATGAATTATGAATCCATGTTATTAGTTTGTTTGTTTGTTTGTTTATTGGTTGAGCGCAACCAACATTTGAAATCTGCGCTAAAATATTTTTTATTTTTTTTATTTTTTTTTATGTATTTATTGGGTTGAACACAATCAACGTTTGAAATCTTCACCAAAATATTTATTAATTTATTTATTTTTTGGTATTTTTTGTAGAAACATATCCAACATTTGAAATCTGCACCAAAATGATATTTTTCTCACTGCAAAAGAGTGAAACTAGCACAAAGAAACACTGCTAAAATGAATAATTCACTAATTTCAAGAACCACATCCTTCCACTATCCAAATAAAAGCTAAATATCTTTAGTTTTTATCTTTAAACTGTTGCTGAAGAACATGGGTTTTTGCCAGTATTTCTCTCTTCTTGTGTTACAGTATTTGTGTTTGACTAGAGTATGGCCTGCTAATGCTGAACCTAATGGGACTCATTAAAGTTGTATTAATTCCTACAGCGGCTAATTGCACTAGCGTAGAGGTAGCTTTACCGTTTTTTCCATCATTTTGTCCACGTACAATGTGGTCTTGTATGACCGGTAAAGAGCACTTCGCTGAAGCCTCGGTGAAAACGCTATTGTTTTAGGAATGAAATAACAATAGTTAAGCGCTAGAGCGACTTTGCGTTTAATCCTTTGAAGTGGCGACAATGAGAAATTCTCGATTAATAGCATTTCAAAGGGACGTCCCAGATGAAGGTGATGCTTAATTCTGTTGTAACAAGCAACAGGCGTATTATATTATTATGTTGATGATGAAAATGCATCCGTTCTGCTAATGATGGCCATTAGAGCGGGCTCCGTACGGCACACGTTTTAGGAAACCTAATGTGTCGATTCAGAGAAAGGAAGCCTTTTCAGATTGTAATTGAGAGTTCTTCTTTTTTTTTAAAAGCACGAGGCTTTATAGAAGAAAATGCAAAATGTTTCCAAATGAAGCATGGATTGGTCTGCCCATTTGACTAGCATTATGACACATTTCCCACTGCGTCTCAGACAGTTCAGCTAATGGCTCGCTCACATCTGCAGAGCTCATTGTTGTGCGTGCGGTGATAAACACTGAAGACTTCACTGAAGGGTTACCTGGGTTTGGCAAGGGCTTTGCGATTAAAAACACAGAGATGACAGTAAAATGCACTGCTGCTGAAATAATCTGGGCTTGCTTTGGACAGTCTGACTTTAAATTTACATTTATATGTATGTATGTATGATGTCTGTATTAAAAGCACATGCAATGGCATTTATACTATCAACAGAGCTCCAATACTACAATATTTTTGCACATTTATTCTGACTTTCTAATTAATAAAACCATGTTGATTAAAAAATAATAATTATACAGGGCCTCCACTTTTGAGGCTAGGCATAAACTTTTTAAAACAATCAAAACTTTTTAAAACAAAATCTTCACACTCCACTTTTGTGATTACTGATATATATAGTATATATATATATATATATATATTATATATATATATAATATTATATATATATATATATATATACAGGTGCTGGTCATATAATTAGAATACCATCAAAAAGTGGATTTCATTAATTCAATTCAAAAAGTGAAACTTGTATATTATATTCATTCATTACACACAGACTGATATATTTCAAATGTTTATTTCTTTTAATTTTTATGATTATAACTGACAACTAAGGAAAATCCCAAATTCAGTATCTCGGAAAATTAGTTGGGGCTCCTTTTGCCTGAATTACTGCAGCAATGCGGCGTGACATGGAGATTTTATGGGGTTAAGGTCAGGCGAGTTTGCTGGCCAATTAAGAACAGGGATACCATGGTCCTTAAACCAGGTACTGGTAGCTCTGGCACTGTGTGCAGGTGCCAAGTCCTGTTGGAGAAAATGAAATCTGCATCTCCATAAAGTTGGTCAGCAGCAGGAAAGCATGAGGTGCTCTAAAACTTCCTGGTATAACGGCTCTACGTTGACCTGGGACCTCGGAAAACACAGTGGACCAACACCAGCAGATGACATGGCACCGCAAACCATCACTGACTGTGGAAACTTTACACTGGACCTCAAGCAACGTGGATTGTGTGCCTCTCCTCTCTTCCTCCAGACAATGGGACCCTGATTTCGAAGGAAATGCAAAATTTACTTTCATCAGAGCACATAACTTTGGACCACTCAGCAGCAGTTCCAGTCCGTTTTTGAAGCGAGACGCTTCTGACCGCTGTCTGTTGTTCAAGAGTGGCTTGACACCAAGGAATGCGACAGCTGAAACCCATGTCTTGCATACGTCTGTGTGTAGTGGTTCTTGAAGCACTGACTCCAGCTGCAGTCCCACTCTTTGTGAATCTCCCCCACATTTTTTAATGGGTTTTTGTTTCACAATCCTCTCCAGGGGTGTGGTTATCCCTATTGCTTGTACACTTTTTTTCTATCACATCTTTTTCCTTCCCTTCGCCTCTCTATTAATGTGCTTGGACACAGAGCTCTGTGAACAGACAGCCTCTTTTGGCAATGACCTTGTTGTGTCTTGCCCTCACTTGTGCAAGGTGTCAATGGCCATCTTTTGGACCAATTCAGCCAGGTTTCAAGCCATGGATTCCCCATGATTGTGTAGCCTACAGAACTAGACTGAGAGACCATTTAAAGGCTTTGCAGGTGTTTTGAGTTAATTAACTGATGCGTAGAGTGTGGCACCAGGTATCTTCAACATTATTGAACCTTTTCACAATATTCTAATTTTCGGAGATACTGAATTTGGGATTGTTTTTGTATTATGCATATAATTATGTGCATTTATTTTATTTATTTACATTATTATTATTAGTAGTAGTAATTATGTTATTAGTTGTTATATTAGTAATTCTTTTTTATTTTAAATTATGAAATGTTCTTTTTTTTTATTGATACACACTTTTTTAATTGAATAAAAAGTTGATCACACTAACTGTTGTTCAATTACATTCTTTTCAGATCGTTAGTCAACAAATCCTCTGTAAAAAACTTGCAGAAGGGGCTAAAAGGCACAACAGGTACATTTAATATATAATCTTTTGACCGGTAGTGTATTAAGTGGAAACAATTAGACATTAATGCGTTATATGCATGTATGCTACAACTTTGCATACATTCAGTTTGGTCAGCTGCTGCGTCTGACACATGCAAGACAAATGGATTTGAGACACGACCACAACGCTGTCGCTACGCGTCGCCCATCTAGATGTGTTTTAGGATCACTAGAAAGGCAATTCACAAGACTATTATGATACTATTACTTGATCGTGTAATGTCTATCTGTCTGGTTCTGTTGAGGAAGTGAAACCTGTGCTCCTGTGTCTCTCTAGTATTTCTTCTTCTACCTAGTATTAAGGGTGTATCAGTGGGCGGGGACTAAAGAGCAGTGTTTTAGAAGCAGGCGCCTTGATCGCTTCTCCTTGCGGAGAGGCGGGGCTTAGTATACACTAGTTGATGGCATAAAGTGGCATGTTCCAACAAACGAGTGGGTTTTTGATCTTTGGTTTCAATAAAAGCTGTCTTTTTTAGGCTAACGGGAAAAGTTTTTAAATTTTAAAGGATGTTTTATAGTACAAACGACCCGTATGTCAAAATATCAAGGGAAATATTAATTTCTCAGTTCATGACCCGTGTTTAAAATCTGAACATTCGGCAGTCCTATCAAGAAAGGTCATGATTAATATTGTTAGTTTATTCCTCACTGAAAATGGAAGGTCAAGGCAACTGCAGTGCATTGTGGGATACATTATTGTGTGCAGTGCACTTTTAATAATAAATAGATAGCAGTAGGTCATTGAGTTATCCACAAAAGTGATCATAATGTGTACTAACAGAAACAGTAAGAGTTAGTATGCTGTTCTGGCAACACTAATAAAACTGATCATTTATGAGGGATTTCTGGATTTTTCCCACACCATTTACAGCCTCTAGAGGGAAGCAAAACCTCTCTTACACTTTTCTTTTAGGTCTGACACTCAGTGGCCCAATCTGATCAATTTTTCTCTAAGGATAGTCCAACTTGGTTCAGATATATGGGTACTTAGCATGTCAATTATTCGAAACACTATATTCCAGTTATAAACTTTAGACACAGCATGATGAATGAATAGAAATTCACAGTGGTGTATCTAATATATTATAGTTTTATGTTATTATATAATTATATTCCTGTATTTTAATCACACGACCACACACACACACCACACACACACACACACACACACACCACACACACACACACACACACATATAAAATATTATTTATTTTTCTTTAATATTTTATTGTCTAATTTTCATTAAGAATTTTAATATAAGTGGTATAATTACAATATTATGAACAATTTATTAACAATAATATTTATTTTGATTTGCTCTTAGATATCTACATAAAATATATTTATAATAATCTTAATATAAGTAAAATATGATAATTATATATATTTGTTGTTTATTAATTATATATATATATATATATATATATATATATATATCTATATATAATATATAGATATATAGTATATATATATATATATATAAGTATCTATATATTATATACACTTTAATATTATATAGGTTTTTATTTTAGTAACAATTTATTTTTATATTTTATTAAAATTTTAATATAAGTAAAATATGTATACTGTTTATTTTTTTTGTTATTTTTTTTTTTTATTGTTATTTTTATCTAGTATTCTAATTATTATTATTATTCGAATTATTATATTTATTTTTTTTTTTTTATTTATTTATACATTTATTTTTAATTTAAAGGCTGATTTTAAATACATAAATGATCAAGTCCGGTAAATGTAGCATAGACTCGTTCTGCTTTGTAAAATTGCCTTCATTATGTGCTTCTTCAAGCACGCGTGCAAGCAAGATGTTGGGCCTTTCAGCAGAAGATTACGCACGCACACATTTCAGGATCCAGCGTCGCGGCGGACTGTATGGTTCCCCTGAAAAGTAAAATGCGAAATCAGCAGCACTCAAATCACATTTCTTGGACATGGAAGGGGGCGATTCCTGACTGTGTAGCTTAACTGAACCTTTTACGATGGCTCCAAGAAATCCACACACTATTTCGCTTCGCCTTGCTCCATGGGTGACACCCCACATCTCTGGCAGCTAGCGATTTACGAATTTTAGCATAATGCCAGCAATAGAGGAGGCACAAGGCAAGGGCGATAAGTTACAAAGAGCTCCGGGGGTAAACCTTGTTAAGAGAGAGTTTTGGAGCTATTTACAGTGCTTCAGAAATCCATTCAAAGATGCGCCAATGGGGGAGGAGATTGTTCGCCAGCGGTTGCATGCTTCGCGGACAAAAAGTACAACACAAATGCGCGAGGACGCGCGACGTTGACCAGATGGCACTAATTCGAATATCCTCATTTTTAATCGCATGCTTCTGGAAAAAAAAAAAACACTTGGTCAAGGAGGCGACGTCAAAAATTAAAAAGGAAATATAACGTTTTCAGTTTTAGCGAAATACAATTAGAACCTTTTGTCGCTTGTCAAAAGCCAAAAGCAAAAGTGCGCGTGCGAGCGAAAAAGGCTTAAATGATGTTATCTAAGATGCAATTTTAAATTTTCAATATGGGACTATTAAATCTTTTGACAGGCACATCCACTGTCGAGATATGTTTTCGATTTCGAATTGTGCAATTTCACATAACAGAATGCGGCTTGAAATGCTGAAATGCAAAAACTCGCAACAATGGAGGGTGGGAGAAGCAATGGCTTTTTCTTCTCTATATCGAAATTGCTTTCTGTAGAGTTGTTCCATTTGAAATGGCATTTAATTGCAAAATAAAAAAAGGAGTGGAGAGAAAGCCGTGCGCCTCCTAAGCCTTTCTCATCTGTTTGGAAGCAGGGAGAGAGAGTAATTCAAACGTGGCAGCGGCCCAGACAATAAGAAGCGGGGGCGTGCTCTGAATAGCCCAATCTCTGTCCGCTGGAAAAACAGGGCGGACCCTCCCTCCAAAACAGAGAAGGCGCTCAGAAAAAGTAGGTGTTAAGAGGCGAGGGTTTTCCTCAGAAAGTTTTGTAACGAACGTCGAACTTTGCTGAACTATGGAGCATTTGCTCAAGAGAGCTTGCATTGGAGGAACTGGGTTTGTTTTCAGATGTTTTGCACCAAAATTAGGTGACTTGTTGACATAGAGAAAATAACATTTTTGTAACAGAATATTTATTGACCTTTTCACTAAATACAATAACATATAAAAAAAAAAAAAAAAAAAAAAAAAAAAAAAACAACATTGAAAAAAAAATAGCAATATTCTGAGAGAGAATAAAGCTGAAAATAAAAAAATAATAAATAAATACAGCTCACATCAAAATACACCTGGCACTAGGCCTACATAGTGTAAAAAGTCCCCATTAATGAAAATAAATAAATAAATAAATAACAACAACATCCATTACTGCAGAATAACAATATTCACAAGGGAGAAATAAATTAATTAATAAACTTAAAATAACTAGGATTAATAAAAATACGTTTACGGGGCGGGAGGGAAGGCTACACACAAGAAAAAAAAAATGATGTATGAATATATATATGATTTTTTCTCATTTTAATGAATACAATATTATGTATACTATTTATTAATATAAATATTTATTTGATTTGCTATTTTACAGGCTGACGTAAATACAGAAGGAACAAGCTCTTTAAATTTGGCATAGACAAGCAATAAATAATAAAATAAAATAAAACATATTAAACAAATAAATAAATGCAGCTAAATTGGGCCTACAAGATGCCATAGCATTACTAAGAGGAATGGATGGAAGTATTATTATTTTCTTTAAGATTTTTTCTCCTTATAAACAATAGGCTATATTTATTGACCTATTGACTACTGACAAACTACACATTAACAAAAATAAAAAATAAATAATAATAATAATAAACATTAATTCAGAATAACAATATTTCAAGAGAGGAAATAAATATAAAAGAAAATAAAATATAAATATATAAATGCACCAGGCACTGCATAGTGTAAAAGTCCATACCAATGAAATCCAAACAGAGCAATGCAGTTAATGAATGATTGCATTCATCTCCGACTTATACAGGTGTGGTCTCTCTCCTCAGGAGAAACATGGGTCTGAGAAGAAGTTGATGGTGATCCAATTCCTCAGTGAGAAAGTACATTTGTGACTTTATTTTCAGGATGCGCTCGCCCTTCTCCCAGTGCATTGTGGGTAGAATTAGGACGATCGCCGCGGAGAGAAGCGAGCGAAGTGCGACCCTTCAAACTTTCTTTTGCGATTCCAGAGTTCTATTTTCCCTCCAAACAAAGATTTATACATATTTATACGAGCTGATCGACGGGAAGGTGGTCCGGAGGAGGGGAGAAAAGCGGCGGAACTGCAGAGGTAAACTTTATGTAAATGCCACAAAGTAATAGACTTGTAGTGCAAATCACACCATTTTATCTTTAATTTTGCCGAGCCGCCCCTTCCCGGCATCCTCTCGGCATCTCCACGGCACGTCCCATCTCTCCCTCCCCCAAAGTCCTCTTTCCGTGGGCTTAAAGGTGCATCGGAGATATGCATTAAGCATATTCAGAACACGGGGCGTGAAATTAAATGTGTGACAAGAGAGTGGGAAAAATATACAGGCGCGGGAGATGCCTTAAAAATAGTCATTTATGCAGATGGAAAAGGAGGGGAGTTGAAAATCATTTGCGACAGGATGACCCTCTCCGCAAGCTGTCTACCTCTCACTGTTCTCGGCCCCTAATCTCTCGCTGTATCTTCATTTTTCATTGAACTCGCCAGTTTGCTGCTAAGCAGCCTTGTAGATAAGGGAAAGTGCTAAAAGGAGACAACTGAAGGTGCTCAGTGGGTCCGTTTCTATTGCACTTTCACCCAAGGCAATGGGCAGAATTTAACGGATTCCTTCCAACATATGTTTTTGCCAGATAAGTAAACAGTGTGTGTCGGCAAGGAAGAAAAAAAAGCATTTGCAATTTAATGACATTACAGCTCCCAGCTTAGCCCTTCCGTGCTGCCAGGCGCCGAGTGGAGAAAAGGAAAGAGCGGAAGAATGGAACCGGGTGTCATCAGCGCGCGCGCGCGCGTGTGTGTGTGTGCGCGTGTGTTTTTCCTCTTTCTCCCATCTCTCCACTCCTCATTCTTGTCGCTGCTTTATTCTCTTCCGCAGACTTTCCTCAAGTTTGCGGCGGAAGCTTTTTCTCAAACGCTGATACCGTCGGCGGGGCCGTGAGAGAACATTCGGACCGGATTTAATTGGCCACGCCCCACGGGGATGCTGAAATGGATTTCCCAAAAAATGAAGGAAAATCATTAGTTCATCATAACATCAACATGGGCAAGAATAAGATCAGAACTTCTTAGGTATTTATCCACTTTAAAGCCTTTGGTGTAAATTAGAGGAATACAATTCATTCATTTAGATTTATTCAAATCAGAATCTCCTTGTTAGCAAAGTATCCAAACATGACTTTAAAATTGATATAATTATTATTATATTATATAATTATAATTGTTATTGTTTTATAAGATATTAAATATTATTATAATATTATATATGTTATAATTATTAACTTTAATACAATTACTAAATATAATAATTTAATATGTATTGGCATTATGTAAAGTTTTATTAATTCACTGAAAATATTATTTAAATCAAAATTTCTTTATTAGCCATGTATCCAAACATGACTTTAAATTGTGTGTGTGTGTGTGTGTGTGTGTGTATAATGTGTGTATATAATTTTATTAGATATTATATTAAATATAATCATGATATTATATAATAATTATTACATAAATATTAACTTTGAAATACAATTATGAAATATTTCAAATACCTTCTAAAGAGGGCATGATAAAAATGTTATTAATTTAATTTACTGAAATTATTATTTAAATCAGAATCAGAATCTCTTTATTAGCCAAGTATGCAAGCATACAAATAATTTCATTATTATATTATTATATAATTATAATATATATTATAATTATAATAGAATATAATTACAACATATATAACTATCATATATATATATGTATATATATATATATCATATATATATATATATATATATATATATATATATATATATATATATATATATATATAAAGTTATAAATTATTATATACTTTAGAACTATAATTAAAACTTTAATATCATAATTATGTATAATAATCTCTCTCACCAACACACACACAACACACACACACACACACACACACACACACACACACATTTCTATAGGGGGCTTTTTATTTAATGTTTTTGGGGATTTTTATGTTGTGCACTAAAACATGTCAGTAATTCATACCAAAAGGGGACAAAGTTAAAAATAAAACATATTTTACACCACTTTAATTAATTCCATTTAAATGTGCTTCTTTAATTTCCATTCTGCATTCCGTATGATTCCTCAATTCAAATTCCAGTTCAATCAAATTGGAATTTTAAAGATGTTCTGATCCGATTCTGACTGATGCGCGACCCAGTTGACATTCGGTCCGATGCTCATTTCCCTCATTTCCGCTCTATTTTCCCAGCTAGGTAAATGAGGCTCAATAAGACACTGGGCCTTAATTCCAGAAAAACGGCCCTTGGGAATTCTGGAGGGGCCATGTAATCTCAGCGTCTCCATTTTCAGACAGGCAACACAAGCATGGCCCGTCAGACCGTGGGGTGAAGCCCCTGCCCCCATCTCGCTTTCTCCCCCGGTGTCTTTGACAGCGACTTATTATGGCAGGGCTAATTGTGCAGGAAAAGCAGATTATGGAAGTGTTAGGATGTAACTCCTTGACCGTGTGCTAATGTGATGTCAAAGCTTTTTTTCTTTCTTTTTTCGAGGGTGAAGCACTGCCAGCTACATGCCAGGGCACTCTTTGGCACCGCCTGTAATCTGTCTTTGGTATTAACTCAGCAAACCGGCTTGTTGGAGTGCGGATCCCTCACTAATTATTGCTACAAGAAAGACTTATATTGGCGGCGTTGATCTTTCATTAAGCGTGCTATATGGAAAGGCATTGGCAGGCTCCCCCCCACCCCTTCCTTAAAGGATACACGGTTGCCCTCGGGGTGCGAGGATTGCAAAAGCATCTTACAGAGGAGGAAGGGGGCAGAAAATTTGGGTCAGGCGTGTTTGCCAAAAACAAGAATTTCAGGTCCTGCTTTAAAGGAGATACTCTGCTCTCTCGTTTTATTCTGCATGCAAACATCAGCTCTCACATGTATGATGCATTGTGAGTTTAGGATAAAAAAATCTCGCTTTAGGATAGAAAAATCTCCTTAATGTCTCTTTTTTTTTTTTTAAGGAATTTTAGAAGCATCCGAGACAAAGTTGAGACTTAAAAGACACAGCATTGAATTGCAATGTATTGCATATATACAATAAAGTTTAAACGCAATACAATATGTAGATGAGCAATATATAATAACTATGCAATATACATTTACATTTAAGCATTTAGCTGATGCAAAGACTTACAAAAGAATAATAAAAGCAATCTGTCAAAAAGCCAAAGATGTAATGTGATCTTTTTCTCAGATATTTCTCCTGGTTATTAAAAAAGAGAGCAGCAATCTCATGCATGTCTAATCCAGAGTTTCGTCTGAAATCTCAATAATGTCTTAAATTGTGCTCAAATTTGCCAAGGCGGCAAAGTGTGCAATCAAAAGGCACAATATGAACTCAAGCATTTCTCATCAAATAATATCTGATATTAATTTTATAGCTGTTAACTTCATACAAAAACTATTGACTTAATTTATTTATTTATTTATTTATTTTATTTTTTTTACATTTTATTTCTCCTAATGAATATTAGAAGCAGCTGGGTAATAAATTAAAAACTTTAAATTGAATTAAGTAATAAATTATATATATATATACTATAATTATATTATATTGAATATATATTATATATATATCTATATATATATATAATATATACAGTACATATACTGTATAACTTCAATATAATTATTAAATGTAAATATATATTATAGTGAGCATTATGTAATGTAATGAATTTAATTTATAATCAGAATCTCTATTAGTCAAGTAAATACAAAGAATATGTCTTTATATTTAATATAAATATATACTATAATATTATACAATTATAATGTATATTTGAATATTATAATTATATAATCATTAATTATTAAATATAATGATTAGAAACATTTATATATGTTATTTCTATATGGGGAATTTCTGGAAATGCTTATGTGCAATAAAATGTAATTCATACTCATACTGGGTGACAACTGTTGACTTCTTTTTTTTACTTTTTATTTCTCCTAAGGAATTTTAGAAGCATCTGAGACAAAGTTGAGACTTCATAGACACAGTATTGAATCTCCAAAGGTATGAAAATGCAATCATGTCACCTGTCATTGCACACATGCACACATCAGATCGTTTAATCAAATGTAGATATTCCAGCACAGCTACTTTTAAAAACTGAATACAAATTCAAATACTTTTACGATGTATAAATAGCATGATTTTGACAAAGAACTTTCTGTATTTGTATCCAGACACTTTAGCATATCCGAGGTCGTGTTAACAAAGCTCTCTCGCAGACAGTCGCTCCTCTTGCGTTTGCTTTAGCTTTACCTGAGCCCACCGGCCTGTCACCTCTGATTGTAAATCAAATTACCGAGACGCACAAATTCAATACCTAAACATGAGCGTTTGAACATTTATTTATCCTGCGTCAAACTGCATTTGTTAAACTAATATCAGCAGAAGTGTTGAGAAGTGCAGAGTGACACCAGAACGCAATGAGTCTGACATTAAGTGCCTAATGACTCGCATTTACACGCTGTCCTACATACATAAATGCACGTCTCGTTATTGCATGATGCTGCCGATTATATTTTGGTGCACATTTCACACTAATGATCCAGTTTAAATCAGAATGCATGTCTTTTTGAATGCATTGCTGCCGGATCAACAATGAGTGAGAGCTAGAAAGGTCTGAGGGTTATTCAAGGTAACACACTCGTGGGTTAGAAAAGAGTTTATGAAGATGAATACAAACAACGGCATTCTCGCGTGTGACTGGAAAACTTTGGAAAAGTTTGCACTGTTGACACATTGATGTGAGTGATATGACAAGAAGAGAAAGTGGGGGAGAAAAGAAAACAAGTTTTGCAATTCATGAGCAGTTCATGAAATCCAATATTTTTATTTGTATTCTAGAAGATTCAAATTAGTGATCATCAAATCTTCAAAAATAGCATGCAAATTTTTCTTAAATGCATTGAATTATGTATTTGTAACCATTGTTTTCTGGCATGAAATAATGTGTGTATATTTGTTGTGATTCCCATTAAGGACTTCTGTAAGGAGCGTTCAAAATAGATTGTGTTATTAGAGTCGCTATTTGTTCCAGTTATGCACAAACAGCGGCTTGATAATGTGCTTTTGGTTGCTATAGCAAATTGCCTATTGAAATAATAACATCTATTTGAGTGTTTAATATTGTTATGGTTGTTGTAACGTAACATATTAAGCACTCAGTTGTGGTGCTTTGCAGTATAAAAAAAAAAAACCTTGTAAGTTGAATTTGTCAGTCATAAAATAAAATTAATATGATTCAGTGGTGAGTTAGTATGAATTGGGTGCAAGCACTGGGCTATATATTAATATTACTGATTCAACTAAAGAAAAAATTAAATGTTTGACTGAATGTAACACCTTTGACATTAACAGCAAAAGCTATTGGAAGTGTTCTCTTCTCTTTAAATGTTTTAAGCCTCATCTAAATTAAATATATGCTTCCGGTTGTGTTTAATTTTTTTATGCATTTAGCATTGTGACCTACATCCCAGTTTTGAGTCACAGGCTACCAACTGAGACTGGCATAGAATAGAATAGAATAGAATAGAATAGAATAGAATAGAATAGAATAGAATAGAATAGAATAGAATAGAATGGAATGGAATGGAATGGAATGGAATAGAATAGAAAGCAATGTGATGTAGATAATAAAAAAGAATGTAATGAAATATAGTAGAATAGAATGTAATTTAGTAGTATAGAATAGTATAGAATGCAGTGGAATGGAATAGAATACAACAGAACGCAATGCAGTAGAGTAGAATGCAATGCAATAGAATAGAATAGAACAGAACAGAGAAGAATGCAATACAATAGAAGATAGTATGTAATGGAATGCAATGGAATGGAATAGAACAGAATGGAATGCAATGCAATAGAATAGAATGCAATGCATTAAAATAGAATATAAAGGAACCCAATGCAATGGAATGGAATAGAACAGAATGAAATGCACTGCAACATAATATAATGCAAAGCAATAGAATAGTATATAACGGAACACAATGCAATAGAATACAACAGAATTGAAGGCAACAGAATATAATAGGATGCAATGCAATATAATAGTATAGAAAGGAACATAATGCAAAGGAATGGAATAGAATAGGGTGGAATGTAATGCAACAGAATGCAATAGAATAGAATAGAACAGTAGAATGCAATGCAATATAATAGTATTATATATAAAGGAACGCAATGGAATGGAATAGATCAGAACAGAATGCACTGCAGAAGAATAGAATGCAATGTAATAGAATAGTATATAACGAAACGCAATACAATAGAATAAAACAGAACAGAGTAGAATGCAATGCAGTAGAATAGTATAGTATATAACGGAACGCAATGGAATGGAATGGAATAGAGCACTGTAGAACACAGAGTGCACTGCAGAAGAATAGAATGCAATGTAATAGAATAGTACATAAAATGCAATGCAGTAGAATAGAACAGAGTTGAATGCACTGCAAAGGAATAGTATAGTATATACCGAAACAGAATGGAATGGAACAGAGTGCACTGCAATAGAATGCAATGCAATGCAATAGAATGCAATGCAATAGAACAGAGTTGAATGCACTGCAATAGAATAGAGCAAAATGTGATGCAATAGAATAAATACTGAATGGAATGCAATGCAGTAGATTGGAATGGAGTGCAATGCCGTGCGATGGAATAGAATAGAATTCAGTAGAATACAATGGAATGTGATGCAACGGAATGGAATGTTAAAAGAATTCAGTAGAAATGAATGCAATAGAAATAGAACAGAATCATGCAACACAGAACCTTTTATATGTGACCTATTTGTGACTGTGTTCAGCCTCGAGTGCCATATTGCTTAAATATGCATTACAATATACTATAATCTGGCAGTGGTTTGTCAAGTGAGCTTTAAGAACGACTGTGAGGGCAAATCCAAAGGTATATAGCAATATGTAAAGCGATAATATGTGGAATTCAGAGCAGGCCATGCTTAAATAATCCTGTTGAAATATGAATAAATGAAGCTGTACAAATTGAAGCCAGTGAGGTTTTTTTGACACCAACAATAATAATAATCATTATTATTATTATGATCGCTTGCAGAAATCCAGTGGGAGGCGAAGAGGAGTTTTTGAGCAAATGAGAGAGATTCACTCGTTCTCATTAAGGATGTAATCTGCAGCCCCCCACCAGATCAGCTCAGTAATAGCAGTAGGAAATAATCTGCTTTATTGATAGGCATATGTAGGTTCGAGTATGTAACCGACTGCCAGGTACTTTATCTTTTTAGGCGCATGGTGGTGTCTCATAGGAGGATATAATATTATGTGACTAACTCCTGAGGCTAAAAGTTCTTCACAATTCATTATTTTCTATTTCTCAACTGATACATTTTAGCCTCCAAAACCAGGGAATTTAATATGATGGCAGACAATCTGTGCCAGCAGTCAACTAGAGAACGAACAAAAACTATACTGTCAGCTGACAGAATATTTCTCACAAGACTGCGCTATGCATATTTAAAAGGTGTGGTTTTTATTTCTCAGGCATTTCAGAAAAACCCTCAAGGAGGACATTTTTAATATGCAAACATGTGAAAAGATGCTAATATTTCAGCACTTTATTGGGTGAATCATTCAAATCGAAATATAGGACAGCGTCAGTGTACTGCAAATACTCTTAATTAAGTTTAATTGCAAGGTTACCTTAGAAGTCGAAGATTATTTCATCATTTGTGGAAATGCAAAACACTGTCAGTAATAGTTTGATATGCTGAATTTAAAATAAGATTTTGTAATATTCCTATTTTATGTATAGTGATTGCTGTGAATGCATCGTGTTTCTCTATAATGAAACCTGACTTTATGAGCCTTTTTAGTAAATGTAATCGGGATAACGTAATCAGGTGCATGTAATTAGATTATATTACATTTTAAAATAACCGTAATCAGACTACAGTTACTTTTGTATGGATTACATGATTACATATTATTCACATGGTCACATGACATGCTGGTAAACAGGTATAATATTTCATTTTTTATTAAGTGTTTTATTGTGCTTGAAAACTATATTTTAATTGAATATATTTTATGATTGAATTCATTATTAGCTTTTCATTAATCTCACAAACCCCCTGCAGTTGTTCATGAACCCCAGGTTTGGGGGTAATGTAATACGATGTTTAATGCACTTCATGTTTTTACTAACAACAAATGGATTTATTGGATTTTTTGTTTTTTTTATGTTTTTCAATATGGTACAAAGAATTATCCTATTTAAATCACTGCAGTAAAGAAGTTAGTTAGTCAAAAGTAATCTAAAAGTAGTTCTGATTACCTAAAAGTGTAAATGTAATGGATGACGTTAACAACTACAACTTTTTGTCATGTATTTGGACTACAGTTTATAAATAATCTACCAAGTGTTAATAAATATCGATATTGAATGTTTTTTTCTATTTTTTAAAATGTCAATGGTCATCCTTAAGCAACTGAACTCCACACAAACTGAAAAAAACACGGGCTGTTTTGTTGGAGTCGAACTGTCGCCCATCTGCACGCTGCGAGAGAGGTTTCTTCGCCAATTTTCATCATCATGTGATTTGCTGCTTTCCTGCAGGGCCTCTGCGCTGCTGTACATGTGCTTATTGTGTACAATACACCTTGACACAAACTTCCTCTTTTTAAGTACAGAGTTCAGATCTTCAGACATAGATGTGCAGTGTTTATGTGAGGGTAAAGATATCTCATTTATGCTAGTGACCTTGGGCACAGCGACAGCGACGGGCGAGTTCTGAAGCGTTTGATTTGACACTCAAGAATGTTGCGGTAAAGGGTGCGAAAAGTGGGCAGCTTAGATTTCTTACTTATATTGTTTGTGGGTTTTTTGCCCTCCTCGGGAGCAAACTGAAAGTAAGGGAAATGTGGCAGAGACCTCCTCTCCGAGATGATTACAGGTAAATACAGTCCATTGCCCCCCCATAAACATGCTTGACACAAGGCTCCTCATGATGGAGCGATGTGCTCCAGGAGAGTCTTTTTCACACTAAAAATTAATTGCCTTAAATGAGCTGGAGAAGTCAGCGAGAGGGCTTTGAAGATGCTGCTGCAACCGAGAGAGAGGGCCGCTGTAAACTACCTCTGCGGTCACCTCTCTTCCCCAAAAATGACATGTGAATTTACATCATGAGTCCGGTGCGCAATCTGCATGCGACTTCTGCAACCTTCGTGTTAGAGTGGAAAACGCGTTGTTGCATCTAGTATCAAAAATAAAAACAAACTTACATCAATCTGAGCCCTACATTAATTATTGTGCATGAAAACACTGTAAAGCAAGTATTCCCATGCATGCACCAATTTTACATTTTAAAAACCTTAATCTATATTATAAAAGGACAGTTTTTTGTTGTTATTTGTACAGTTCAAACAATATTTTTATCCCAACCATGAGGCCCTGACCCCCTCAAACAGTTATTGTTATTTGATGTTACGCTGTATTCCATTGAATCAGTTTCACAGCGTCCACATTTTCAGTAATGTTTTCTAACTTTGTAGGTATGTTTTGAGCTTTACCGGTTCTCCTTTTACCGGCACCAATCAGTATCTCAAAAGTTATTCAATTTTAAAAAGGACACACTTTTTTTTAAAATATGTGTACAAGGTTTTTCCCACCAGCATAAAGGATTAGTCCTCGTTTATTGCACGTTTATTACCTGTCTTCTGATTTGTCAAATTCCTCAGCGTCTAGAGTTGTTCATTAATTTCTAAGTTTGATATTTGTATTTTTTTTAATATGAACAATTTTTGTGGCCATCATCAATAAATGATTCTAGACTCAAATCTTAACACTTTTTATTTCCCTTTTTTATGTTTTAAATGGCACTGTCATACTCATCTGATACATCAAGTGAACAGCGACAGTTTCTTACAACGGCCAACTTTTAGTTTATTAGTTTTTTTCTATTTTGACCACGGAGGCTATCTATGACGTTCAACCACTTAAGATCAGAGGTTCAGATTGCTAGCGTTTCATCTCAGATTTTTAAGCATGGCTCCCTATTTATTTACAGTGATTGTTTTACATACATCAGTGTTCCTATAATGCATATGATCATTTTTATACATATTTTATTTCAGTCCAAAAACTGAAAAAAAATGTTCAGATATTTACATTGATATCCTGACCTGTTAATGTTGCATTGTATGTAATATTTTGTTCTTTTATAAGTATATAGTTAAGATTTCATACTGCAGAAGTGAGGAAGCATTTGTTCCTTGCACAACATCCTTTGTGCCAGTGTTGCAGCCGAAAGTGATTAAATTACTTTAGTAAAAAGTGGGCAAAAAAAAAAGAAACGGCAGACGGCGCACAGACGGGTTGATAACGACACATATGCCATGGATTTATTTGTAAATATTATTCTTAGGGGCGCTGCAATCATTCTGAAGGAACTGTCCGTGCTAAAAAACGGAGAACCGTTAGTTCAGAAGAGAGGAGATTTGAATATAAGGCAGGTTTTATTTAACTGTACCATTATGCCCTTTGGGAGCTGCCTGTTTCCCCTCATTGCAAGGATCAAGCTATGTCATTAGAGAAATAATTTGCTCACCTGTTTTTCAGTGTCATTGTTCATATATGTCCAGTTACAGAGGGAAGCAACTTTTACACTCATGAGCGGAGGGAAAAAAAATCTTTTGGTGTGTTGACGCAACACCGAGGATATTGGGGTCATAGGAGGGAACGCTTCTATTATCATGGCTGGAGTGTTTAGTGAGGCTGAAAAACGGATCCAATCTCTAAAACACAATGAGCTCTTTAAAAGACACAGTGAATTGGAGTGTGCTGACCAATCTTCCATAACATTGGTTTTTTCATGCACTGGACCATTTTGAGATTTTGGGCTGTTTGCTTTGCATAACATGACTTTTTTTTTTTTGTTTTTTTTTCTACAAGGGAAAGACAAAATCCAAAGCCCACATTAAAGTGTTATTTTCAGTCTTTTGTTCTTCATTTCATTCGTATCTTAAAAGGCCAGGAGCTTTTTCTCCACTTCAGCCGCATTACTCACACCAGACTTAAGAGTTTTATTTATATCTGTATTTTGAAGGTTTTTTAGAGGGGTTTTGTGCATGATATCATTCACCTTGTCTTATCATTGCACTTTATAAATATTGTCTTTTTAATTATAATACATATTTTTAGGGCCGTTTCTCAAAAATGAGTTTTTTTTCCGTTCCAACATTCAGCAAGCCAGGCCCCGTTACATGCAGCAAAAATTGCAGCTTGATATTCTTTCTATATTCTGGAATGGGTTTGTTACAGCGTGGCTAAAAGAAATCCAAAAATCCTCTCTAAACAAAAGTATACAAGAATTTTCAACACTGCACCTTATCTAATGTTCAGATTTACGCTTACGCGGTAATATATGCAATGTTGGTGCTATACTTACTTGCTTAATTGTTTGGTTTCGTTTATTTAACAGATCACATTTTCCAGGAAAATTGTAATTGTAATACATAAGCGGGGAGTTCACTATGGTGAGATCCGTTAGTTAAATTTTTCATCCTGTATCGCAGCCTGTGGTGTCTGGGCCTTAATGGAAAGCAAATACAACTTGGCCACATTTCTGCCTTCTGTCAATAGTTGCAAGATCGTCAAAAATCTGGCAAAATACCATTCACATCTCAGTGGATGTGTGACTCGCCGTGACGTTCTGCCAAAAAAGAGGCACATTTGTTTCGGCAATGAACAACTTTCGTCTTCTCCTCCGTCACAAGATTTTCTCATGTGAATGTTTGAATAGTTGCATCTCTACCTTTCCCACTGGATCTCCTTTCCCAGAAAAGAAAAAGCATATCTATTCAAAAGCCATTTAGTTCATTCCTTTCTTGGCCTGTAAACGCATTCATCAATTGTTCTGCTTTTGTAGATGGCTTTCTAATGCTAATCTGGCCGTGTTAAATATCTTTTTGTTCCCCTTTCACCGTTTTGTCATTCAGTTTATCCAGTTTTTGTCACCCATTTTATTTATTTATGCTACCTGGCTCCATTTACATTGCGCTCATGTATTTTTTATTATGTTGTTTCACTGTCATCCAGTGTCAACTCACTCTATTCAATGTAGGCTACTTGAAGGACTCGGAGGGACAAAGCGTGTACACATTGCAGCGCTATTCACCCCGGCCAGCTGGATTGCCTGAAAAAAAAGGGGGAAGAAAAAAAAAAAAAAAAACCTTGTGAAAAGAAATCCTCAACAATGAACACAGAAGAAGTGTCACAATGCTAACAGTTTTCCAAATACCACTGATTGCTTTAACCACAATGAGGGAAAGCAGGCGCTTTTGCTGAGCTCCACTTCAACAAACAACAGGCTCACAAAGGCCTCCCAACTCATGTTTTGTTCCGAGACAAAACCTCCTCGAAACTGTCTAAATGCTCCTACTGAAGGGAGACAAAGTTCTTTCAGTTAGTGCACCCTTTTTTAAAGCAGAAGGAGAAAAGAGAGCTGAGAAGAAAAGGAAAATGGTCACTGGGCTGGTAATGTGCACTCTTTTGAGGAGCGGACGACCTTTTCAGCATTTTGGTGTGCAAACTATGGCCTGAAAAGTAGACTTCTCAGTATATCCATACTGATTCCGAAGGCGAACCTGTGAAAAATTGCTTTTTCGGGTAAGTTGCAAGATGCATATCATTGACAAAAAGAAAAAGAAAAAAGAAAAAAAGACAGCCAAAGACGAAAAAAAAGAGAAAAACAAAAGAAACAATCTAAATGATTTTGAGATATTAAACCGTCTACTTTATGTTTGCACAGCAAAAGCATTTTAAAAAGGTCAGGGTAGGTAGAAATAAATCTGGACTTTTCCCCTGATTGCAAGTGTCAAATTAACATCACAGTGTTTTAATAACTATTAAAAGTAAATAGGAAACATGTTTTTAAAAAATATGAAATGCTGCTTAGGTTTGCATTGATAGCGCACAGTTTTTTCAGTAGTTTTAGCGAAAAGCATGTAAGGTTTTGCACTACCAATAAAAAATAATTTTGCAAAAGGATATAATTAATAAGTAACGGTTTCAAATATGAAATCTCTATTTAGGTTGTGCATGAAAATGCATTAATTTCGGGGAAAGTGTGGCAGTTGCAAACAACAAAAAACAATACAAGTGCAAAAAGTCATCAGCAAGCCTGCTCTGATAATCAAAAAAGGATAATTTCCTAAAAGGTGTCTGTCCGCTGTAATAATATGCATTGCATGTATGTTATAAAAAAAAAAAAAAAAAAACTTAAGTAAATACTTTGCAATAACTATAATTTGCACTAAAATGCAATTCTTAATGTAGTTTGGGAGGTGTGAGTTGCAAAACAAAAAAAATAAACAATACCCACGCCGAAGGGTCATAAGGAAGCTGCTTTGAAATTATAAAAAGGGATCATTTTTGAAAACGGTTCTGTCCCTGTAATGTAATGTGCATATAGCTCCCTGATTTGTTGATTCGTCTGGTTCATAACAATGTGAAACAAGGTCCCACTTTTTCCAAAGCGAAGCAGGAAGTGTCCGTGGAGAGCAGCGATCGCGGCTGTGACAATAGAGAATTAGACAGGGCCAGTGAAAAGATTCAATTAACCGTGGCTGAGGTACTTATCCCTGACAGTCCAAATTAGTTTTTGCATAATTGGTCCGAAGCCATATGAATTAAACTTCTTAATGTAATCTAAGAGGGCAGTTTTTAACATTAATAACAACCCGACAACGGAGCACAGTTTTGGGAAGACATGCGTAAATTATACGTCTTTTTGGAATAATTCTATCCAGTTTGAATGAGGTATATATGTGTGTTAGACCTATAATTTAATTGCAAATGGTGAGTATCCACAATATTAAATGAACAGGGTGTTTCAATTTTTAATAAAATAGCCTCTATTTATTTAAAAAGATGGCAAAGGAAAGTCTGTCCGAAAAGGCCTAAATGGTTTCGTTTTTCTTCTTAAAAGAAACTCCTCTATCTTCTTTCCTATTCATTGAGTTTTGTATTGTGATAATTTCAGGATTTCGGCTCTTGATATTACCAAGAACCTGCTTGTGATTTTCTAGTAATCTCGAGTTTTCTATTCAAAGCCCGAACAAAAGCGTCTACTTTAGAGGATACTTACACTTCACCTGTTCCGACCAAGTAAAAGGCATTCAAGATACAAATCTTGTTCGCCATTCACCAGAACTACAGAGAGCAATTTGCCATTTCCTTTTTCCGCATACGCTTTATTATAGGCCCCCTTGTTCAAATAAATGAACGATAGGCATTTTTATATGTACATATAAGTGGGAATTAATGCAAAACATATTAGAACATACACTTTCACTTCGAGTTAGTAAAAACGGACTGACTTTCTGACAATCGTCGGATGTAGAATATGTCGACGTGGGCCAGCACCCTTAGAAATTTCAGGAACTTGGGCATGTTGTTTCTTTTCAATAAATTTACACTTTATAAGTGCTCATGGTCTCCCTTTGGTGCAAGTATCCAAGGACACGGATCGTGCTCCCACGATCAACAAACAGGGTAGTGTTTCACGATTGGGGGACTGAACAATAAATATTACATCCATGGAATAGTTATTCGAAACATCAAAATATAACCCCTGATTTCTAGTCCATCCTCGGGCAGTTTTGGAGCACTAAGCAGATATGATTTAATAAAACGGTACACATTTTACAGCAATATTGACTGATTTTGAAAGAAGGAGAAAAATAACTGCTCGCGGGAATTACTCAGAAGCTGATTTTCATAATAAAACATTTGTTTTTTCAATATAGCTAAAATGCAACCACTTTAAAACAGCATTGACCGATTTCCTCTGCACATGGTAAACTAGTTACAGAGTCAACAGGTTGAGTCTGACGTGGTAGAAATGATTCACATTGATAAGGGCATACTGGATTCGTTCAGCACACTGTCGTTTTGCCATTAATATCCACGCCGAACAGAACGTCAGAGAGTTTTACCTTACATTTTCAACGGCATTTAATCATGGATACAAACAACATGTGATATCTGATATGGGAAGATCGTGGCATCACATGTTTCTTGCTCCACGTGTATTGCGTTTTTTTTTGTTTCTTTTCTTTTTTTGCTTCACATTTAGAATCTTTTTCAGAGTCCTCATAACGCTGGCCGCGTACGCGGGATACGGTTCAAGCTGTGGTTTGCCCATTCCTGGTAAGTTAAAATGTATGGCAATGGGTGTTGGCTGGAGCCCCGCAGACGGGCCACGCCGCGCAGTTACAAGGGATCATGTAGCCCGGGTTACCCGGCGATGGATGGGCGTGTGCGTATGAGTATGTGCGCCCGCTCCGGAGAAAAGCCGTCGGCCGCTCCGCCGCGTTTTGGGTAACCCAACGCTGAGGCGTCTCATTATAGGAAAGACGGTGGAGAAAGCTCTGTCATTTTTGAGCCGAGGTCAAAAAACGAATAGGGGTTTGGAGACATGGAAGGGCTGAAGAACACCCGTTGCCGCGGCTGCCGCCGCCGCCGCTGCTGCCTTGTCGGGGTTGCACATTAACGACTCCGGGTAAACGCTCCACTCGGTAAGCCCACCCACTTTCAGCGCCTCGTGGCTCGCCCAAATTATACGCCAATCGGGAACGCGAATTTGTCTTTCTTCATTAAAGTCTTGGGCTTTCGCCTGGGGGTCTGTATTTTGTAGTCAGGGTGTTCCTTCATGGTGCTTTTATCGCCCGCATTCAGTCGCTTCGCTTCAAAGTCCGATTGAACGGCCTCTTTCGGACTCCGTCAGAAGTTCCACTCCGCTCCGAGCCGCTTGCTGATCTCGGAATTGTGCATTTTCGGGGTTCTGGCCTGGGCCATTTTCCCGCCGCTGCGCTCGGGAGTCCACACCATGAACGCGTTCATGGGACGCTTAAAACGTATCCATGGGCTTGGACATCGCTGGCTGACAACGGCGTTCGCTTCACCTGCTCATCAGTTAAACCTCCACCGGCAGCAGGACTGTCACTCGTCCGAGATTTGCGTGGTTCAAAATTACGCTGTGTAAAAGTCTCCAGCGCTGCTGCTTCAGGCTCACTGCGACATTCCGCCGCGAAAACAAGTCCAAGCGTAATGTCTTCTTAAACTTTTCACGAAAGCAATGTTCTCAGCTATGCATCGTGTAGGTATATCCTCAAAAAGTCGCAGATGAAGTCGATGATGAGATAAAACAAGAACCAGTCGAATTCCTCCTTAGCTCTGCTCGCTTGTTGTTTTTCCTCTTCACCATGGTGTGAAGCAACCGCCGCGGATAACTTCAGTCGAGGTGACTGTCAACCGAGAGTTGCAACATGTGAAGTAGAGTAAGGAGCGCGTTGGCAGTTACTGAAAGGGACTTTTGGCGCATGCGCACTGCGGCTGTCAGACCTCGGTGCGCTCCAAAAATCCCACCCAGCGCCGAGGAACGAGAGTGAAATGATTAAACTCACTTTGCTCGGATATTTCGTGAAAAGCAGTCCGACATCGTCGGTGTGTGTGTCTGTTCCAGCTTAAGCGTTCAGGACACAGCATATGTGTGTCTTTATAAAAACCTACTCAACATAAACGTGAGCTGATTCACGCGTGTTTAAAAACAGGCTACATTTCGCCGGTGCAATCTGTCGAGTGTTCGTCTCTCGCAACATTTTTAAACAAAACAATCATGCAAATGTTTTATAAATAGCTAATGCCATATCAGAAATGGTTATATTTTGTCACGTTCCATTCAATAATGAAGCGAACAAAAAGTGTTTCCACTGTTGCTATGGTTACCTTCTCAGTTTGTGAACGCGTCTTTCGTCTATTTTAACGCCAAATGAAACTACGTATTTTTTTTTGACTCATTTGCTTTTAACTATTGTGGTTTAGTTCCTGAAACGTTCGAGAACTCTTCTTTACTGTCTATATTGAGACACCTTTAGCAGTTATATCCTATAATAAAATCACTTTGTATTTATAGTTGGGTCATACTTGATCCAGCTGCGTGTTCTGTTCTCGCACAGGGGAATGAAACTAAAATGATTAATGAATGCCTTTTATCTTCATCATACCATGTACAATGAAATTAGATTAGCTTATTCCTCTTTAACATAACACCTGACACACATACAGCAAAATATAAAAAATTTTAACTGCATTAGGATTTACATTTAACATAAGAAAAATAAATAGTTTTATTGCACATTAATATGTATTGCACCAAATAGGCAGACTAATACTGTGTTCATTTTAATAAATGATTAGAAAAAGTTATTCAACGTACAGTAGGCTAATATCACAAATTAAATCACAAATAAAATCTGTCTTGACCAAAGGGAACGCAAGTCTTCTTTAATTTATCGGGAATATTTTCACTAAAACACACACGTATTAATAAGCTAGATAAAGCAGGAGGTGTTTATCGCACTGAGAGAACTTTTTCTTCTTGACAGCTTCGCTTCTTTTCTCTCCGACTTCAAAGGATTTTCCGAGGCCGCAGCGCATCGTGACCCGAAAATTAGGCTTGAATGGATATTTCACTATGCAATTACAGATATCTGAGAGCGTCCTTGTGTAATTGTATGTTTAAGTGGATTCTGCTCCGCACCTTCTCTGTTGTTCCCTATTAATAAACATCATACTTAAAATGACAGCTTTTAAACAAGGGTGGGGGAAAAAAAAAAAAATCATTATATTCGGAAAACTGCCCTTTTGCAATTTTAAACACCTGTTCGTCAGACCTTTAACCCCAGCACTCTAATATCATTGCTTTGTATTTAATTCAGAAATTGGCAATGCATGCATGCCAGTTTTTGTTATAATTATTTATTGTGTTTAATATTATTGTTGTTATTATCCAAAATCGGAAAGTCAAGTATCTAATGCATTTAAAGAGATCGGGCACAATACGCTGGGTTTTATACAGCGGATGTTAGCAACATGATTAATTAATCATATTTTAAAAAGGGGCAGAGGCTTGTAAAAGCAGCTAAAGACGACGCAGATAAGAAAAAAATCATTTCTCATTTATGGTTAAATGAAAGTCATCTTTGCTCGTGAATGTGAAAGGACCAAGCAGCGCTCAATGTCTGAGCCAGCTACGAGAGGTGTTTGAAGAATCCAATTGTTCGCCCATAAGAGCCTGGGTTTCCTCTCCATTCTTTACTTTGCAATCTAGGCACACAACGTCTGGATTTTCGTGAAATGTCTAATTACGCCCTATCGAATGACGATTAAAGTTGTACTATTAGGGCTTTCTGCCCTCGGGGCCGTCAAGATATGCATGTCTGTTGTTCAGGCTGAAGTCCGGCGACGGGGCAGTGAAGAAAATGGAGGGCTGATGATGATGATGAGTTGTCAGAAGGCAGAGGAGTGGACAGGCAACTCTGACGTGTCGATCGCGTTTACTGCTCCTGTGATTGGTGGGCCTGCGTTTTATGAGGCAGAGGCTTGCCGGCCGGGCCCGATCTACAATAAATCATACCAGTCAGGGAACGGCCGAAAGACCGTTGTCTTTTAACCCTGTGAAAACAGTCGATGATTAAGAAAAAAAAGAAAAAGAAAGACAGAAAAAAAAAATCAGTGCTTAGAAGTAACACAGCTCTGCTTTGATACCACATCTGTCACACATCATTTTAATAATAATAAAACCTTAGGCTTTCTGATAGCAACATTATATAAAAGGCATTAAAATGAATGCAAGTTCATATATATATATATGTGATCATATGTATATATATATAAAGGTTATATATATGAATTGTTGTAGTATATTTTTAATACTATTTATATTGTGTTAATGTCTGAGTACTTGTGTTGTAATGTGTGTGTTGTGGGTGTGTGTGTGTGTGTAATTGACATTGTGAAAGCCAATGGCCTTGTAAATATTTTTTACACATTCTTCCTTTACTGTAAATGGAATGTAAACTAAATAACAGTAAAATAAAAGAGGGAATGTGTTAAAGTCACGTTTGAGACAAACTTGAGGAAAACAGAAATGGAACCTTTTTTCTTCTGAGTGTTGGACCGTGAGGTTTTGGTTTTTTTGTTGTGACATAATTACGTGTGAACTCTACGTGAAGCTTGAACAGACTTTAACGTGTCTCCAAACTGCAGAGGGAAGCGATTTATGGGAAGGAAACGAAAAAATAGATAATAATAATAATATGTAATTTTATGCTTCAACCATAGATGGTGATAATCACGAAGTGCACCTTTACAGGGAAGAGAAACAAAAGCAAAAAAAAAAGAAAAAAACATTTCTTAAATTAAATTAAATTAAATTATTGTTGCTCATGTGCTATGGCTCTTCTTCATGTGTAGATATTTTTATGAAAATAATTCATTTTGAAATACAAAATGAACATGCATATTCTGTATTTACACATTGTACATTTGTTAATTGTCTTAATGTTTAAAGTTTACAGAGAAGCTTGTTTAATGACAGCTTGTCATTGCGACAACTTACTGGGGCATGTTGTCACAGCGTGAACCGTATTGTTGTTGCTGGTAAAGCGATCAGCCTTTTTCGCTGAATTTTGTACCTGCTCACCAAACTTATGTGGGAAAAAATAGAAGCTGTTCACTTTATTAGAAGTCAGTGAACCATCATTATATGATTTTGAAAGTGATATTTCAAGGTAAAAACTTACATATAGTTGCAATTTTCAATATAACTCTGACTGGGTTCGTCTGAAAGAAGAAAGTCATATACACCTGGGATGACTTAAGGGTGAGTAATTTATGGCCTAATTTTCATTTTTGGGTGGACTAACCCTTTAAGATCAATTATATTTTTATATATCTANTGTAGATATATTTTTAATACATTTTAATTGTGTTAATGTCTGTTGTACTTGTGTTGTATGTGTGTGTGTGTGTGTGTGTGTGTGTGTAATTGACATTTGAACCTTGGCCTGTAAATTATTTTACACATTCTTCCTTTACTGTAATGTAATGTAAATAAATAACAGTAAATAAAAGAGGAATGTGTAAAGTCAGTTTGAGAAACTTGAGGAACAGCTGAACCTTTTTTCTTTTGAGTTTTTGACCGTGAGTTTCGTGTGAACTCTACGTGAACTTGAATCAGACTTTAACGTGTCTCAAACTGCAGAGGAAGCGATTTATGGGAAGGAAACTGCTTTACAGTTTTCATGAGGAGATGGTCATTTCTCTGTAGAAGTTTTGCACTTTTGCCTATCATGTCATCTCTCTGTTACACAGGATTGCAATAGAGCCCTTCAAACTAAAACTGGGGCGTGGAGATGCTTTCTCACTGAGTGAAAGAGGCGTCATTACAGGGAGGCTGGAGAATATAAGTTCTCTTATATAAGACTCTTATCAGATGCTCTATCATATACTCCCTTCCTCTGAAGCAGAGTTTGAGATGTTTAACTAAATGAGCCAACAGATCCACTGCATGGTATAGAAAACAAACAAGTTTTTAATTATTTTGAGGTCTTCTTGTCCATAAAATAGGGCCAAATTTACTGTGTTAATATGAAAATATATATATAGGCTATGTATTGATTTTTCAATTTTTTTTATTTTTTTTATTTTGAATTATGCATTGCATTGTCTTGTATTTTAGGGTTAAAGGAAATTTCCTGAAACTTAACATACACCATCCTAGCAGAAAATTACCAGCACCTTTCCTGTTTTTCTACAGATTTCTCACTCTGATGAGCTTTAAAGAGAAGATTATGCATAAAATTATACTTCAAAGCATAACATATCAGCAGCAGTCTTTAAAGTATAACTAATTGTGTTTAATTTCTACTTGAAAGTTGTTTTTTACAAATGCAGATGCTCAATTATGAATTAAAGAACAATAGTGAAAGAAGCTGAAAAATGCAGATTTTAATTCGACTGAATCATTATAGTCATGGGTTTTAAAAATTATGCAGAAGTTGGCACTATTTGCAGCCCACACATTTATAGACATACTCACATGTTTAAGATTTGTATTAAACAAAATACTACAAATAGCCCCATGGGCATTTGGACTGAAACTAGATCTGGGAGTTTCTGTCGTTGCTGCTTTTGATAAACTCATGTTTGTGTTTTGTGTCTTTNTTCAATTCAAGTTTATTTGTATAGCACTTTTCACGATACAAATCGTTGCAAAGCAGCTCTACAATATGTTTCTACAATATATTATTTTAGTAGTAGGGGTTGTGTTAGGTGCTCAAAAATATTCCTAATATTGACATGCTTGCAACTAAAATTGTTGTGGCAGTGTAAGATGAAAGTTAGTTGCATTTGCTTATGGTCAAGTCAATAAACAGATGAGTAGTTGAATTGAATAAACTTAATTTTAGCTGAATTATGCGCTCTAAAAATGACTTGAAAAGTGACTTGAAAAATGTGTTGAAACAAATAAGCATTTTTTAGAGTGTGGAAGTCAACAGTTTGTGTTATTGCTATTCATATTTCAATATAAGTTTAGGTTTATAGAGTAGTTAATCTCTACAAATTGACTTTAAAAAATAAACCGATCCTGATGATTATTTACTGGAGTAAACAGGAATTGGAACAGGCATCATTTTTAACAGATGGAGCGCAGCTAAAGCAGTTTAATCAAGCCTAAATCTGATTTAGGAACTGCATCAGAATTCCAGACTTTGGTTCCCATGGCACTGATGCTCACAGAGAAACGACACTATCAATCTTATCTGAAGAGATGAAGTGAGCAGCATAATGATCCTGTCATTGAGACCAAAGGAAAAGTCACTGATTCTGCAGATGGCGTTCAGTTCCATGAAGCTCAGGGTAATGATGTTTTCAGTTTGAATCCAAAATGTTTAAAGGCAAGAGTTGTGTTGCTTTAAGTTCACACATTTAGTTTCCTAAAATATATTAAAACATGCTAAATATTTACTCACCCTCAGGCCATCCAAGATTTGGATGAGTCTGTTTCTTGNAAATAATAAATAAATAAATAAATAAAATTAAAATTTTCTTCCCAAAATGTCATTAATCTGGGGAGATATGACATGATCCCTAGGTGTCCGCATGAAAAATTCTGGGTCTCTGCTAGTCTAGTCCTCTCAGACTAATCAGTGACTAAACTGTCAGACGCTGTGAAAAACAGGCATCTTTCAAAGAAATTTAGAGTAAAAGGCATGATGTACAGTGAGAAACAGGAGGAGCGATAAGGCATGTCTCAGTCAAAGAGTTCTGCGATCCGTCTGACAGTATCTGGCTTCCTCGAGGCTGGCTCAGAAACCACACCATTCGCACCGACTATCTCACGCCGTTTACCATGCGACCTTCTGAGCCGTTTGTCAAATCAAATTTCCCCGGCGTCTCCCAAGAGCTACATGTTTAACTGAAGAATAAACTGGAGGGGGCAGGGAGAGGTATTCATCGTTTCCACTTTCGTACCCCTGCGGTTTAGAAATCAGAGTCTTTTCCCCCCACAGGCATTGTGATGACTTTGTGATGATACACACTATTTTGAAGCATTTAGCTGGTGGGCATTATCGCCCGGTTGCTTTTCTCCATTATTCCAGCTTATCGTCGCTGCGTACAAGCCCCGGGTCCAAACAGAGAGTGGTAATTACACAGACGTGCCACCTGATAGCTGCTCCTCTCTCAGCAGCATCTTTCGCGCTCCTCTCCGTTTTATGCGCGGGGCAGATACAGAGATTTGAGCGAGTGGGACGTAATGATAGCATTTTGAAGGGGGAATCAGCTTAAACTTCACAATGTTTCTCATCCAGATCCTATTATCTCATCACAAATGCTGCTGGGTTTCTCCATAAGCCTTCTCCTTTTTTCTGTAGAAGCAGTCTGTGATGTCTGACACAAAACAAGCCAGAACAGTCTCCCCCGCTTCGAGGCAGTCTTTGCATTCCAGCGTGTTTTTATATGGTGTCACTCTTCTGTTCTGTGGAGAGTTCTGTTGGTGATATTTGCCTCTTTGTCCCAAAACCTAGTGATATGCCTCATTGTGTACCGTCTATTAGGCTCAATGTGGAGAAGTGGACTCACTGCTGATTCCAATCTAACCAATTTGGCCTGCCGCATTAGCATAAAAGACACAGAGCATGATTACTGTATAAAAAAGTCCAATTCTAATTAGAATGAACTGTTGTACAGCACCATAACTAGTAAACCAAACTCATATTTTGGAACAGGTATAAAAGTATGTTCCTGGCGATTGTTATTCGATGTGTATATATTCACATGTGTATAGAAAACAAAATTACATTTTCTCTTAAATGTAAACATATGTGAATGTATTTCTTGGGTGGAGGAAATATATGAGGGCAAAAACATTTTTTTTTAATTGTTTTAAAGAACATACACTTTATATTATTTTAAAATATATTTAAAAAAATATGTAAAAGTTAGAACAGTTTAACAGTAGTTCAGTGAGTGGATGTTGCTTTTAATATATAATATATATATATTAATATATATATATATATTATATAGATATAATCTAATATATATGATTATAATATATGATTTAAAGAGATTATTTGTAGGCTTGTATTATTCCGAGGTAATCATAAAGTATGCCACACCCACTGGATGCCACACAATACGGGTAAAAATAAAAATAAAAAATAATACTAATGTAATGAATAATATAGTACCTTTTATGCTTCAAACTATAGATGGTGATAATCACGAAGTGCACTCTTTACAGGGAAAAAGAGAAACAAAAGCAAAAAAAAAAAAAAAGAAAAAAAGATTTCTTAAAACTAAATTAAATTAAATTATTGTTTTGCTCAAGTGTGCTAGCGGCTCTTCTTCATGTGTAGATATTTTATGAAAATAATTACATCTTTTGAAATGCAAAATGGAACATGCATATTATTCCCATGTTGACATTATTGTACATTTTGGTTAATTGTCTTAATGTTTAAAGTTTACAAGAGAAGCTTGTTTAATGGACAGCTTCTGTCATTGCGACAACTTACTTTCAAGTACATGTATGCACAGCGTGAAAACCGTATTGGCTGTTGCTGTAACAGCGATCAGCCTTTTTCGACTGAATTTTGTACCTGCTCATCTCAAACTTATATATAGGAAAAAATTAGAAGCTGTTCACTTTATTAGAAGTCAGTGAACCATCATTATATGATTTTGGAAAGTGATATTCAAGGTGCAAATACTTACATATAGTTGTAAATTTTCAATATAACTTGACTTCGGGTTCGCTTGAAAAGAAGAAAGTCAGTATACAATTTGGAAATGTGACTTAAGGGTGAGTAATTTATGGCCTAATTTTCTATTTTTGGGTGGACTCAACCTTTAAAGATCAATTATAAGTTTTTATTATATCTAAAACTTTCATAGGCTAATTTGAAGCAAATAAAACCACATCCCTACACCTCTATACCTGTCCGATTCTCTAAACAATATAAAAAGCACACAACAGACTGCCCCACTAGAAGTATAGTTTACAGTCACTAAATTAACTATATATATATACCTATATATATATATATATATATATATATATATATATATATATATATATATATATTTGAATTTAGTTATTTATATATATATATATATATATATATATATATATATATATATATATATATATATATATATATATATGTCTAGTTCAATTCAAGGTTTATTTGTATAGCACTTTTCATTTATCACCCCCCCCACAAAACCACGTTGCAAAGCAGAGCCACCACACAACATGTTCCTCTACAATATATTCATTTTTAGTAGTAGGGGTTGTGTTAGGATCGCAAAAATATCCCTACATATTGGACATGCTTTGCACACACCACACTACCACCCAACAAGTGCCGCTGGCAGGACGCGTACAGATGCACCCACGTTAGTGCATTTTGCTTATGGTCAAAGTCCACATCAACCCCCACCACCCCAGATGAGTAGCCCTTGAATTGAGCACAAATTAATTTAGCTGAATATGCGCTCTAAAAATGATTGAACAATGTGACTTGAAAAATGTGGAAACAAAATAAGCATTTGTTAGAGTGTGGAAGTCACCAGTTTGTGTATTGCTATTATATTTCAATATAGTTTAGGTTTATAGAGTAGGTAATCTCTACAAATTGACTTAAAAAATAACCGATCCTGAGATGATTACTGCGTAAAACAGGGAATTGGAAAACAGGCATCATTTTTAAACAGATGGGCGCAGCTTCTAAAGCAGTTTATCAAGCCTAAAGCTGATTTAGGAACTGCATCAGAATTCCATCCTGGTTCCCAAGTGGTAACTATTGCTCACAGGAGAAAACGACACGCTATCAATCTGCATTCAAAGAGATGAAGTGAGCAGCATAATAACATCCTGGTCATGGAGATCAAGCTGGAAAAGTCAATGATGATTCTGGCAGTGATGGCGGCTCAGTCTCATGAAGCTCAGGGTAATGATAAGCTTTCAGTTTGAATCCAAATATGTTTGTGCTACAAGAGTTGTGTTGTTTTAAGTTCACACATCTAGTTTCCAAAAATATTATAACCAACACCGCGCTAACCCCCTATTTTACTCACCCTCAGGCCATCCAAGATTTCGATGATGTCTGTTTCCTTGGATCTGGGAAGAGATGTGGAGAAATGCAGCATTGCATCACGCGTCTCAGCAATGGATGCCTGCAGTGAATGGGTGCCGCCAGAATGAGAGAGTCCAAAACAGCTGATAAAAAAACATCACAATACTCCACCAGTAATCCATTGGAAAGACCCAGTCCATCAGTAACATATGGAGAAGACAAAAGCTGAAACCAATCCAGGCATTAAGACCTTGTTACTTCGCTTCTGGCTAAAATACAAGTCCATAACCATAATAAACCTTACAGTGTCCCAGTGAAAAAAGGTGGTCTGGTGTGAATCAGGAGAGAAATCTGCAAACCGCCACCCCCTCCACAGCACCGTTTACAAGCCAAAACAAGATCAAAAACAAGTACGGTGGGGGATTTTGGATGTGAGAGACAACAGGAGATCGTGGAAGAAGCCTATTATGGATATTTCAGACCAGGTATGGAAGTTAAAAACGTCTTAAGCTGATTTGTTTCATCTTTGTTTTCTCCAGATGTTAATGCGGACTGGCGTGCTGTGGGATTACTTGCGGATAGTGCTGTTTTATAAGCTGTGGGGACTCTCATTCTGACGGCACCCATTCATGCAGAGCATCCATTGATGAGACACTGATGCAATGCTACATTTCTTAAAAACCTGATGAAGAAACAAAACGAGAACACATCTTAATACTTTCTTCTCAGTCACAGCTGGACTGTTTGTGCAATGTTACACAAAACTGGAAAGCCTTGTAAAGAGCAGTGGATCTGCCAAGTTTGACAGGTTAGTGCCATTAAAAGCTTTATAAAGATGTTTTGTTGGGTTAGAATAAGCTGTGTTGAAGCAGACTTTATTAATGGCTTCCAGTGAATGTTCATTGGTAAAATCTATATTTTGAGGTGGCGAGTGGTCAAGCCCTTGTGTATGTACTGGGTCCTCGTGATGTGGTCAGGACATGATTTCAAAAACACTTTTGCCACTGCTCCAGCATTGTGCAACTGAACATTTTGCATGAGAAAACTACAAATACACAGGGGAACTATTAGGGTGTCAAAACTCACGTCCTCTTCCAAACTTGAAAACACAATGGCGCCCACCATGCAAACCGCCAACGGGGCCTTTGGAACAACCTGTATGCGCTTGTGTGTCTTGGGCCCACTCCCTCTATCCCCTCCTCTATGGCCGGACAAAAAAGAGTGGAAAAGAGTTGGCGCGGGGCATTTCCATGTGTAATGCCCCCCTGTTGACAGCGGTTCCACATCTTGCTGTGCGCTGCCCCAGTGACAAGGAGGACGCTCATGGTCCTCCTCTCCATCTGGCTCGGAGCCAAAAATGCTGGCTAATGTGTCTCAGTGAAAGAGTCCCGCGGTGCTTGCGTCCTCTCATTTGTCCTCCTGTTTTTGTCCGCTATTCTGTGCTCTTCCACTTGGATTATTTGCAGTTTTAAATTGGGTGAACAGAAATGAAAACTGTGTCCACATTATGTAGGGATTATCCCTTTCTGCTTGAGGCCTGCCATTTTCAGCTATAGAGGTCTGACCCGTTTAATATCATGCAGGCGAGTCTGTCGCCCGGTCAGGGCTGAGAATAGTTTGAGGACCGGTCAGCTGAACGATACAAGGAGATCGGACAGGGGAGCATGCTTTGTTTTCCCAGAAATTTACATTCACCTTTGAGTGGTAGATATGCTTTCGAGAGCTTTTTTTCGAAATGCAAGGAACATTCTAAATTCTAATGGAGTTTGTCAGATAATTAATAACATGTATTGAAACAGGACCGACATGGAATGCTGCAACCACAAGTGTGGAATCTTTATATCTTAATGCTCGTTGTGTGTTTGTTTAAATAATGTTGTTCGATTAATTTGATTTTTGTGCTTTCAGCTCTGCCTAAAAAGGGTGTTTTTCACCACTTGTGGTTTTACAAAAGTCAAAATATCAACCACCAAGTAAAAGAATCAGCTTTCCTCTTTGCTACCTAGTCTGCCCACACAACAGTGTCTTTGGATTTAAAAGGGGTTTTATTAGGTCCATTTCAGGTAATTCAGGTCTCAGGTCCACTTTTTTTTGTAGTCATGTATATAATATTTGTTTTAACAGCAATTGTATGATATTATTAGTCTATTATATTTATTATTATTATTTATTAAATTATATTTATTATTATTATCCGTATTTATTATCTATGTAATATCTAGTGTTGAATAATTAATTGAATATAATATCTATTATTTATTATTGTTAATGTGTATATATTTATTATTATAATGTTATTGTTGCAACAATACAAATATTAAATTGTAAAAATTATCTGATAACATATCTATATTGTTTATTAGTATTATTATTAGTATTATAATATTATTATTATTATTTAATTAATTAAATATAATATTAATGTTATTTATTATTATATTATTATTATTTATTATTAGTATTAATTATTATTATAATTATTAATTATAAAATATTGTATATAATGTTAATATATATTATTGTTAACGTATTATAATTATTGTTATATAATTTCCTAAAAATAGTTTTATATTATTATTGTTTTTGTTATGTTTTTTTGTTCATATTATTTAATTGCATAATATTTTTAATGTTTTCATCATCACCATCATCAATTATTGTATAATATCTTATTGATTATTAATAATTTAATAAATTACGTAAATCATTCTTATGTTTATTGTATTAATTAAACCAGTATTATTATTATTATTATATATTTATTTAATATTACTTTATAATAATACATTGAGTATTGTAATATTATTTGACAATCTTTGACATTTCTAGTTATTACTCAAATTGATTTCTGAGTGTTTTTTTAATAATGTGTTAGTGTACTTATTCTTTTCCTTTAAATACAGGTTTGAAAGACACTCCTATTAAGTTTTAAGGGGCATTCATTAGTCTCTCGTAAAAGTAGAAAAACGAAGATAGGTTTTCTGTGTATGTTGACAATTAGTTTTAGTAGTTTAAGAAACTCACGAGATCCTTCTGTTTGCTTTAAAGTTTGTTTGGGAGCGTTCAAGCAGAAGCTCCTTGAGACCACTTTCCATGAACCAAGTGTAAAAAACACCCCAAAAACGTACACACCTAAAACTACCCCAACACCTCCATTAAAAAACATTTAACCATGTTTTATAGTCATGTCCCACAGTCATAGGAATCACAAAATGCAATAATAACAATCCAGGTTTGCTCGAAAAATGCAATTTCGCCGTGAATGAATCGCAGCCTGGCCGACAACAAATGCTGCAGGAAAACAGCAGATATAAACACTGCTGGATGTTGTTCAGTACATAATGAGAAGCGGCGAGAGAACGGTATCCTATTTGTGGCGAGGGAACTATCCTTTTGAATTAGGCTCTTTTCTGGCAGTTCCCAAACCTCCTTGGGGGTGTGCATGGCAAGGTTATAAACATTGAGTCATTCTCAGGGCCTCTGCGGCCGTACCTTGACTTCCCTTTTGTCAGGGCTGTACTCAACTTTGAAAGCCCCTTTCAGTCGACATGAATGATGGCCCTTCATTTCTCTCAAAAGAACTTTGCATTGAATAGCCGGCAAAACAGGGAAGGTTGTTTAGAAAAGGATGGCGAGACAATGAGAACAAAAAAAAAAGCGAAAAGCTTTTTTTTCAGATTCCATTTATGAACATAGCACTCCCATTCCCTTTTTTCCGACTGTTTATACATGTTCTGCAGAATATGCAGCACCTGCTGTAATATGTTTCTTGTCCTCTTATTTGAAATGGGCCTCTGTATCAGTGCTAACCGGGGAGGGGGGTTGGGGTTGCCAAGCCCAAGAACGGCTCGCTCCGCGCTCGCCGCATTCACTGCGAAATCAAGGTAAACAGCGCGCATGGATCGGGCGCAGGAAAAATGTGAAAAGCCAGGTGAAAGAAAGGAGACCTTGTCCATGTAGTAAAGAGCTATTCAGAACCGCGCCTCCATTGTGTCAATATTTAGGTGCCGTGCCCTGTGCTTGGTTGGGCCGAGAGGAGAGCTGGCTTTTTGAGACAGCTCCTACGATGACAGTGCCAACACTGAAGAGCTTTCTGTACGCATTTTTTCTCCTTGTGTCTGACCTTAGTGCCAAAGCCCAATATACATGAGGTTACTGGGGGTTTTAGCAGTGCTTTTGGCGGGTTTGTCCAAAGGGAAAAAAGCAGTAGAAGGAACTGTAAAACTGAACTATTAAAACTAATAAACGGAGTTTGGCTACTCTCAAATACTACTGAAAGTTCATTGTACTTAAAAAAAAAAAGAAAAAAAGTTATTTAACGCCACCACAAAGTCGTTACCTACTATGAGTGAGTAAATATTAAAATTTAAAGGGATACTCCACCCCAAATTGGAAAATTTTTGTCATTTCTCACTTCCCCCCATGTTGGTTCCAAACCCGTAAACAGCATTTGTTCGGCTTCAGAAACACAATTTAAGGATATTTTGGATCGAAAATCGGGAGGCCTGTGACTGTCCCATAGAGCTGCCAAATGACATAACAGTGTCAAGGTACAGAAAAAGGTATGAAAAGTCCTGGTCAGAATACTCATCTGCCATCAGAACGTGCAATATGGGTTATATGAAGCAGATGGGACACTTTTTGTTAGCAAAGAAACAAAAAATAATGACTTTATTAAACGATTTCACTTTGTCTACAGGCTCCTCTGTGTCTCTTACATATCACCGTATTTATGCTCTTCTGTATCATCTGCGCCACAAGGATGCAACTGTTTTCTACTTTGTAGTTAGCTTTGATTTGAAAGAAAAACAGCGCATCCTTGTGGCGCGGAATGATACAGAAAGAGCATACGAAGCATTCGGTGATATGGAGAGACACAGAGGAGAGAGGTGACAAAGGAATTATTGAAATAAAGGTTTTTCGTCTATTTTTGGTTTTCTTTGCTTACAAAAAGTGTTCCCATCACTTCATATAACCCAGATTGCAAGTCTGATGGCAGATGGAGTATTCGACCATGACTTTCATACCCTTTTATGAACGCTTGACACTGTTAGTTATTTGGCAAGTCTGCCTATCGGTGGGACAGTGTCACTTAGACGCCTCCCTGGGGTTTTCATCGCAAAATATCTTTAATGTTGTGTTCCGAAGACGAACGAAGCTTTTACGGGTTTTTTGGAAACATACGAACCATGAGGTAAGTGGATTAATGACAAAATTTTATTTTTGTTGGGGGGAATATCCCTTTAAGTTGTTATTTTGTGTGTGTGTTTTATGTTGAAGATTTGAAGGGTTGTCCAGTAGCGTGGTATTATTTCCATAGTAGTGCAACCCCAGTTTTGGTTAATTATGAGCTTGCAAAAACTTCAATACTGCATTTTTGATTAACACCTCAAACAATGCATACTGATAGACCTCTTTGATAGTTTTATTAGCACATGCTAGTGTGTGCCATTGCTAACTAAACACATAACCATGAAGAACATTACTCGCCGGATAGCGTTGGTACTCGTCACATCATGGAGACGTGTCTATTTGATGTCTGAGTTCGTTTACATCTGCTGCAAGACGTATTTTTGCCTCATCTGCCACAATACGTATACAAGGACGGTTCCTATCAGATGTCAAATAGGCGTTTTTAGAAAATGTCTTAAGATGTTTATGATTTAGAATGTATGTAAAAACTGACGTCTCTCTAAGAGGTTTGTTACACAGCATGGTGCTTTCCAAATGGACACAATCTTTAACAGACATCTTGCAGATGTACCTGTGATATCTACGGGTATGAGTGTTAGTTTATCGTCAACAATATATTTCAATCAAATGGATGGTTAACAAAGTTTGTGTAGTATAAAATAAGAAAATGTGAAGTTCTACTATCAGTACCTTTGAGTTAGTTAAATGTTTTGAGGTAATCATTGTCCACAAAAGTTCTGAGTATTCTGAACTTGTGCGGGTGTTACAGTGGCAGGATTTTCCGTAGCACTGCTGCTTTTAAACTAGTGTAGCTTTTGCCACTAACAAGCCTGTTATCTATGTAAAGTGTCACATTGATTTTCACACACAGCTGTTCAGCAGTGGCAATCGTTCTTAAAAATGTTCCTTTCTTTCTGTGATAACTTGGCATGTAATGTTGGGAAGTCTGATTCATTTTAGTGAATCTGTTCTTAATGAATAGGCTCCGTTCCTAGTGAAATCCGGAATGGGTGCATAGTGAAGTGGTTTCATGTTAAACAGTTCGTAGTGGACTCGGATTGATTGATTGTCAATAATCGAATCGAGTAGTAAATTGATCATTATGATTGCGTTTCGTTTATAGTGAATTGAAATGCGGTTTTTCATAGAACATTGTTTCGACAATGAATTCGTGTTCTAGTGAAACTGGCTCTTAGTGAATTGGTTCATATTGGAATGGATTTGTTTATAGTGAAATTGATTCTTAGTGAATTGGTTTCATAGTTGAATCAAATTGGGGGCAAAGTGGAATTGATTCTTAGTGAATCAGAGTGAATTAGATTGGTTTCACAGTGGAATCGATTGCCCTCCTAGTACAATGGTTCTTAGTGCATTGATTAATAGTGAAGCACATTGGGTCATAGTGTATTCAGATTGCTTCATAGTGAATGGTTTCCTAATGAATTTGTTCATAGGGGAAAAATCCCGGAAAAAATTGCATGAGGATTGGTTCACAGTGAATCGGATTGCTTCCTAGTAAAATTGATTATTAGTGAATTGAGTTCATATTGAATCAAATTGGGTCATTAGTGAATCAGATTTGCTCAATAGTGAATTGGTTCTTAGAGGAATTGGTTCATAGTGAATCAATTGGTTCATAGTAAATCAAACATGGTCGAGCATAATTTGATGCAAGTGTAGTTGGAATTGGACTAGAAATTGGTGCAAATGTTTTATAGAAGATGTTCCACTAGTGGTCTAATAGTAACAATGTTCAACAATTACGTTGAGGAAAAATAATAATATAAAAAATGCTTATAATACCCAAATCATAAATGAGTGCATATATTTTCTATACTTATCTCTCAGCAATAGCTGAAGGCATATATTGAGCATACCTTGCTATTGCCCATAAAAGCTATCGTCTGAGCTATTTCACCTCATAGACTCAACTTGGAAGCATTAGCATCACTTTTCACCACTCTCCTTTTTCTTATTTTTTTTTATTTTTGATATTCATTTCCTACAATTGGCAGAGTTCAGCCTGGAGCAACCACAATGATGTCATCCCCCCCAAAAAAAAAAAAATTTTTACACCAAGTGTCCTCTTTATGCCCAGGCTGACTGGTCCTGTGAAGACTCTGTGAGAGATTGTTAAGAGCTGACCCTTAAGAGCGCTGAGGGAATAACTCGGAGTTAATCATTTTTAAGGTGGGGTTATGGAGTTTTCGGGTGAGATGATGGAAAGGGGACACGTATGGTTTCTGGTGTCTGGTCCCAGTGCAGATGAAGCGTTTTGTGTAATTGGAGTGCAAATAAGGTTTGATCAGTGTCCCAGTTTTAATCGAACGCTGAAGGCGGTGTTTAGCGGCTCTAACAATCAGAGGGACGGGAGGCCCGCGGGGATTCAGCCTGACAGGCGGGGCCCCTCAGGGCCACGGAGTGAGAATAAACCAGCGCGCTGAATGAGGGGATGTGGGATTAACTTGTTGACTGGCTGTAGGGCACAAGCCTCATCATCTGATGCAGCACATTATACCTGTCTGATCACAACAAAACTGCTTGTGCATGAGCAAACACAAAAACATGCTGGTTTTTTACTCCGTTTATTAATTTTTTTTATTATTTTTGTTTTTTTTTTTTTGTTAAGCAACCAAACCTAGTGTTAAAAGCCTAAATGTATTGTTGATTTTCGGTACCAGTTGGTAGTGGAAATGTATCGTAAAAATGACGGAACGATATCAAAGCATTTCCCTGCTTTAGTGTTTTGAGCACTGTTGGGCAGATTTTTAAACAAAAAACACCTCTAATTGGCCATTGTTTTCACACGTTCAACAGGGACAATGTCTTTGATTGGCTACAATGATCATCACTATCAAAAACACTTTTGTAAAGACAGACATACGTGGATGTGTTTGAAAGCCACGTCTATCAGTCGGGTCTATCTATGAGCAGATATATTAGGGATCTGCTGATAGGACACGTTCCAGTGTGTATCTGTCTAAGAGATGAAGAGCATGAAAAATGTATATTTGCAAACAAGTTTTTTGAAGCGACTGATCATTGTAGCCAATCACAGACATATCTGTTGAGCCTTGTGAACACAATGGGAATGCTAAACGTGCTGTGCTAGTGCTGTTAGATTAAAAACCGAACAATGTCATATTGGTTTTTGATAGATAATATCAGAAATATGTTGCGAGCGATTTAGTTATATTTTAGCAGTTTGAACAACAGAGCAATGCAGACATTATTTTAAGCTTAGCAACAGTAACCAAAGAAGGTGGAGCTTAGCAACGTGTCAATCATTCTGATTGGCTGGCCTTCTGCAGAGAATCTATTTTAATGGATTTTGCCAATTTTCCTGGTTAATGACATCAAGTATTTTGAGTTTTGTTTGAAGTGCTAACATCCTAAATCCCTTCCACGATCATGGTAAACTATATATGCATGAACAGTATAGTTACAAAATCCTGTAAAATTTGATCATAAAGTCTGCACACATTTGCATAAGTTTTTAAAATCAAGCCAATTATTTGAATCCTGTTTTTTGTTATAGCATCTATTAACTTAGATAAACTTGACATGTAAAAGAAAAACAAACTGTGTTTCTTAAAATGCCATGCCTTGTGTGTCTTTATAGTGGGAAGAGGAACATCCAGCTCATGCATGTGAGTGTGTGTGTATGTGTGTGTCATATATTCCCGCTGTGCAATCTCCTGGGGTAGCGCTAATGCTTTGGCTACATGGCTCATTTCTTTCAATTACCGACAGTTTGAGCGTGGAAAAGCCCATGTTAAACAGACAGGACCGTGTGTATAAGGAGCCCCATACACGTTACACCTGTCCAGAGAGCTGCTAATTGTGCAGCTTTTAATCAAACCCGAGCACCTTTTGTAGTATTTGCACCGGTCATCCTTGCTTTAATCAAAATGTTTTTTCTTGAAAACCATTGTTCACCTACAAAGTAACATTCTGTCATTTACCTCAACCTCATGGTCATTCCAACTACCTGTATGCATTTCGTTCTTTCTTCTGTAGGATGCAAAGGATATTTTGAAGAAATGCTGGTAAACTTAAACCAGTTTTGTGTCCCATTGACTTCCATTGTGTTTTTTGTCCATACTGTAGAAGTCAATGGTCTCCAAACCATCTCAAGTTAAAGAGAACGCTTCAAAACATCTTCTTTTTTTTTTTTTCGGGTTCCAGTTGACTTCCTAACATGGACATAAAATACTATGGAAGTCAAAGGGGACCCGAGTGTACCTTTGATTTACCAACGTTCCTCAAAATGAATATACTAATATATAGTAATTTTTCAGGTCCCATTGACTTGTGTTGACACTGTTTTTTGTTTTTGTTTTTTGTTTTCTCTCCATACTTGTGAAGTCAATGGGACCTGAAACCCATTTGGTTACCATCATTGTTCCAAAACATCATCTTTTTCGGGTCCCATTGACTTCCGTGGTTATTTTTTGTTCATATCATATGAAGTCACTGCTGGGGCACTGAAACCATTTGGTTAGCCAACATGCCTTCAGAATATATAAAACAAATAGGCCCATTGACTTGCATAGTATGGGTGGCTGGGGGGGGGGGGGACTATTGGGTCAATGGGGACTATTTGGTTACCAACATTCTTTATTCTTCAACCAGATGATACCATCAGAAGTCAAAGCGACCTGAATTCATTTGATTACCAATATTGTTCCAAGCTTCTTCGTTTTCATGTCCCACTTACTTCCATTAATTTTTTTTTGTCCATACTATGGAAGTCAATCGGACCCAAAACCATTTGGTTACCAACATTCTTTTAAATATCTTCTTTTTGAGTCTCATTAACTTGCATAGTATTTTTTGACTATTACTATGAAAGTCAGTGGGCTCTATAGCATTTGGTTACCAACATTTTTGTAACAAATCTGCTGCTTTTTTGGGTCCACAGCCCATTGACATACATGGTTGCTTTTTGACTATACTATGAAAGTCAGTGGGCTCCAAAACCATTGGTTACCAACATTGTTCCAAATGTCTTCTTTTCAGGTCACATTGACTTCCATTGTATTTGTCCACACTATGGAATTCAGTGGGACCCAATACCACTTGAACACCCTAACATTCATCAGAACATCATCTTTGGGGGCGCACCAGAAATTCGAACACTTACTTCGACATCATCCAAAAGCATTTGTTTTAAAGCTGGGTAGATTATCGAAAAGAATCACACATAATAAAAGCTAGAAAGCCCTCATTCAATTTTTCAAGCATTTTTTTTTTTAATAAATCCAAAATTTTAATGCCGGACACGCACAATGAGAAACTCACTTCATTAAAGGTCTAAGTCACCAATTCTTAACAAGAAGTAATAAGTGGCGTGATTTAAATTCCCTCATAACCTGCCCCTGGAATCATTATCAGGACTCTAGAGATATTACATATTCCTATTGTAAAATTATTTAGCACATCGTCAGAATATAAAGCGAATCCAGCAAATACTTGAAATGAGTGACTCTGTGGTCTATTGTATCTGAACCCAACCCCAACCCCACCTCCCGATGCTTTCCAAGCAAATTAATTAACAATAAGAAGGAAAAAAAGGTAAGAATGCAAATGGCAGAGAGAAGCCTCCCTCACTTTAGACTCTCGTAGGCTTTTGTTCTCCTGTATTGTACCAAATTATTTAATTGGGTCTCTCTGATTGTGTGCTCACACAGAAAGGATCGCAGGCCTTTGTCAGAAACCCATATAGCCAACAATGCAGTATCAAATTCAATTCCCATCAAAGGAAAGAATGAAACCCCCCCATCCCCCCTCAAAAAAAAAAAAAAAAAAAAAAAGGAAAGTGAAGGCAAAAAGGAAGCATGGTTTTTGGTCCGGCTGCAGAAATTAATGACGATCTTCAGAATCACCAACCCTGGAACGGAAGATTTCTCAGGCAAAATAAAAGGCCCTTTCAGACACAACAATGGCAGGCCTGCAGATGTGACAGGACTCGAGGAGATGTTGAAATAAATCAGAATGAGGGCTGAAGTTTACAGAGAGTCTCACAAGAGATGTTGAGCAGCATGCTTGAGAATCGAGGCTTCTGACACAGAGGTTGCAGGTTCATGCCCAAGTAGAAGCAGGACGGCTGTCCTTGCAGTTTGTGCACATTTTTTCTTACCTTATTCAATAGTTGATACTCCACAGATGTTTTCAGATACATTTTGTCTGAAATATTGACGATTGAGTCTCAGGTGGAACATTACGGCATTTTCTGCACTGATTTTGGAGGAAAATCTGTGGGATCCTGCAGAATGGATTTAAACATGTACTAAAGAGTCTTTTTGGTTGCTGGCTGCATTAAATTAGCAAAATGTTTAATAAACACATGCAAAATATTTTTGTGCAGCACAAAAATATTGTGCAGGGCACACTGTTTTCAACATTGATAATAACCAGAAATGTTTTCTTGAGCAGCAATCTTTATATTAGAATGATTTCTGAAGATCATGTGACACTGAAGACTGGAGTAATGATGCTGAAAATACAGCTTTGATCACAGAAATAAATTACATTTTAACATGAAGACTGGAGTAGAATACTTATTTTGAATTATAATACTATTTCATAATTTTACTGTTTTAAACTGTATTTTTAAATCAAATAAATGTAGCCTTGGTGAGCAGAAGAGTCTAAAAAGTCTTACCAGCCCCAGACTTTAGAACGGTAGTGTTATTTTGAAGTAAATAGCATTCATATGTACTTTAAAAATGTGACATTTCTGCACTGTACTATTAATACTGTTAATTAATGCATTCATTCATTTCAATTTGTCCATCAGGAATTGATTGGATCATGAAAAGTAGCCTTTACAGTGGAGTACAGTGGCTGGTGGAGTTTAAGAAGCATTTGTGACTTCGACAGAGAAGGTAAGTTGTTAAGAATTAAACCATTTTATGTTTTATTGTTGCAAGTGGTTGCAAATGAAACCTTCTAATAGCATCTCTTTATAGCATCCCATTTAGCATGCAAAAAGTTTACAGAGGGCCATATTTGATGATTTTTGGGTGGAAGAGACCCTTCTCTTGACTCTTTTACATTCTCTGCATGGCCCGTCCCGTTCCTGCCGTATTTACTCTATTTGCTCTGATTCATAGTCGCTGATCGCTGGACCGGAACCTTCCAGCTGCCACTGGCCCCCAACATCTCATTATTTTTGGAAATATCAAGCTTGTATCTTCTTGATAAATAATTCCTTGCAATATAATGTATCAGACTAAAACATATTTTCAGGGGGCCAGCGAGGTTAAAGTGCCAATCTTACCTTTTTACATTTCTTCCTGCCCTGAAGACAGTGATTTCCATATATAGAGTGACCGGGGTTTGTGTTGAACACGAGCAATCGGGGTGTGACACACATTGCTGTCAGAGATTGGAAATGAGGCTTGCTAAACTTGTAAGAAGCCTCCCAGGACCAATCAGATCGCTGACTTTAGCCAGCGCATTATCCGGCACTAAAAATAATGGTGACTGTGAAGTTTTTATCAGACTCCTTGACAAACATTACAGTTTAATGCAGTTTTTTTTTTTTTTTTTTTTTTTTTTTTGTGGCCATGCATTCTTATCCCAAACAGAAAACATTTATCTACTTGAAAACGGCAAAACGGTTGCCACAGGGAAGGATTTCTTTCAATAGAAACACAATGACTCTGGTATTGGACGGCTGTGAGACTGGAGCCCTCAATATATTCATAACAAAACTATTTATCTTCATGCAGGAATAAAGTGTACATTAAGGAGTATTTTTACAATGGCATTTCACATTCATCCTTAATGGCTCTTCTATTGCTTTGCTCACCCACCTTCATTCGAAATCAGATTCAGGGGCATCTCAGGGAAACTATTTATCATTATGGCGAGACGGTGCTCGGGCACAACTCCGGAATGCATTAACAAGTGAGAAAAACCCAAACATTTGAGCAGATCTAATAATGTTTTGTTTGCAAATGCAAAGTATTCACAATCATCTATCTATCTATCTATCTATCTATCTATCTATCTATCTATCTATCTATCTATCTATCTATCTATCTATCTATCTATCTATCTATCTATCTATCTGTCTATATATCTATCTATCTATCTGTCTATATATCTATCTATCTATCTATCTATCTATCTATCTATCTATCTATCTATCTATCTATCTATCTATCTATCTATCTATCTGTCTGTCTATATGTCTATATATATATATCTAATCTATCAACATACATTGATATATGCTGAAAAAAAACATAATATTTTTCCTCCAAATGTATTGATGTTTATTTGTCCTGTGATAATTCAGAATCAATAATTCTTCCATTAGGTGATAATTCATTAGAAGAATTGTCGACTAATTTGCTTCATAATAGCAAATGTTTTAATATATATAATATATATATACATTTAACTTTTTTAAGTTTTAGTAATTTTGTTGTATTTTGTCTTTTTTTAATATGTCTATATAGTTTTTATTCATTTTTATGTCAGTTTTAGTTAATTTAGTACATCAAGTTAAACTAAATGAAAATGAGAACTTTTTCGGCAACTACAACTGAAAGACAATGTGTTACATTATTTTAATATTTTATTTTATTTCAATTAAGGTTTATTTTTGTAGTTTTTATTTATATTTTTAATTCGTTTTTTATTTTTATTTATTATTATTATTATTATTATTATTATTATTATTATTATTTTCATTTTTTAAAGATTTTTTAATATTTTTTATTGGTTATGTTTTTAAGACATATCTGTCTAATTATTTTAATCAATTCATTAAATGTATTTCTTTTTTTTTTCTTCTTTTTTTTCTCAAAGTTAAAAAGACTGAAAATGAGAAATATTGCTTTGGCAATGAGCTGAAATAAAATAAGTTCAAGGGTTTATTTTAGTTTTAGTTTACAAAATAACCCTCTGCTGTGATTGACACGACCAATGAAATCTTTCGAATCAGCTGTGGGCAGGGTTTTGTCCTCAAATGGTTTGGTAATATGATGTGGAGTGACACTGTATGTAGCTGTAGTGTGAATGCGGCCTGTAATTCTGAAGTAATCATCACATAATGACTCATTTGAGCTTTAACTGCATATGAACCCCTGTAATATTCAGCGCGGAGCCCTTTATCATTTCAGGATTCACCTCCACACTCCACAAGTTCAATTAATGAATTCATAAAACTTTTTAAAAGGAGAAAAAAACATCAGTAGTAGCTCTTTATCAAAGCGCTTCATATTTGAGGGATGTAGGAGCATGTTCTGCATTTGCAGAGCAGAACTAATGCTATATAAATCTGAAGTAATAAGCATCCCCCCGGAGCTGTTGTCTAAATGAAGATTTTACAGCCAATCTGAATTTGCCTGCTGCATTACTGTTCTGCCTTAAGTGCGTTTGTTTAACAGGTGTGCCAGATTGCTATTTTCCCCTTTCTTTGCGCCGCTGCTGCTAGGGAGAAATTGCAGCCACGTCTCATTTTGTCGAGATTTAACTTACTAAAGCTGGAGGAGCATCAGCGATGAGGAAGTTACCTTGAAACTGTAGTTTGTCAAGCTACTTAGCATTTAAAGTACTTCAACTAAACTCAAGCTCCTCTTTTTAAAAGTAGACATTACAAGCAGTTATCTAAGGTTGCAATGTTTTTTTTAAATGCATAATGATCAGATGACTACCGTTCAAAAGGGATTTATTTATCACAGTTTCCACAAAAATATAAAGCAGCAACATTACTGATGATCATTAATGTTGTTTGAGCAGCAAATCAGTATACTGAATGATTTATTAAAAGCAATTAACACCTTTATTAAATTGGTTAAAAGTGTGACACTGAAAACTAGTAATGATGCTGAAAATTCAGCTTTGAATATATTCACATAGAAAACAGTTATTTTAAATCAAGTAATATTTCAATATTTTTACTGTTTTTGATCAAATAAATGCAGCCTTGTGCATAAGACAGTTCAAAATCACTAATTGCATGTTAATTGCAATGAAATAAAAATAAAGTTTATATTTAAATTAAGCTGAAGTTTTTTCTTTTTTTTTTTTTTTTTTTTTTGAAGTACATCATTAAAAAAAATTATTTCAGAATTACTTCCACTGTCTTTTTGTTGAAATATGTTTAAAGTGTACTGTCAGGTGTACTGAAGAACACTAAATGTACTTTAGTACATTTAAGTTGCAATTTACTACATTTAAAATATAAATGTAAAATTATAATTAAAATCATAATCAAGTACTTTACATGTTCTAGTATTATTATTCAACACATCAAAATAAGTGTGCTTCTTTAAAGCATTACAAAAGATTATGAAAGCATGATATAAAATATACTTTAAAGTTACAGTTTTTATTTGACATTACAAAGTGCACTGTCTTAAGTACACTTAAATGGCTTTTAACTGCATTAATATTATATTATCTGCAAGTATAGTTTTTTTTAAACCGCTTTTCAGATTTTCAGTTTTCATTTAAAATTTATGTAAAGTTTTAATATTTTTGTTGTGTGTTTTTGATATACAAGTTATTGTTTTGTAAATTATGTCTTTATAGTTTGTTTATAAGTTTAATTCAGTTTTATTGTAGTGCATCAATTAAACCAAATTAAAATGACATGTTTCTTTGGCAACTACAGCTGAAATAAAATGTTGAATTTTTGATATTTTATTCCATTTAACATTTATTTGTATAGTTTTTGTTCATATATTTTTTTATTAATATTTACATTTTTATTTTTTGTATTTACTATTTTCATTGCAATTTTTTTGAAAAAAAAAAAAAATAAAAAAAAAAATAAAAAAAATTTAAATAAAAAAGTGCATTTTTATAATTACATTTTTTTTATTTATTTATTTATTTTCTTTTGTCATTTTTATACAAATGTTCTTCTGATTTCTGAGATACGGCATTAAAAGTGGATTTGACCAAACCCCAAAACGCACTTGTATCTAATCACCAGTAAGGGGCGTGTCCACTCATTTTGGGGGAGTTGCCTAATGATCTTGGGGGCGGAGTTATCAAGGAAGGGGTGTGATCTTTTTGAGTAGGGACATATTTGTTTTGAATATTTCAAACATCAACAGCGTTTCTCAGAAATAACTTGCTGCACCTTTAAGAAACAGTCTTGAAAGTGTATTCTCTTTAAGTACACTTAAATGGCCTTTTATTTAAGAGTTTATAGTAGAGTTTATAAAAATAGGCTTTTAAGATTTGAAGTACACTACAAGTGCAAATTGAATACAATTAAGCACACTTCTTTTTCACGAGGGATGTGCTGGTTGCTGTGATCGTGTTGAACTGAGAGACGAGAGGAGTTACTGTATCAAAGCTGTCAAACGCTCACCCAATCTAGTCTTTGCTTCATTAGCAAGCTAATCATTTAAACTGGTTCCCTCCCGCTCCTCCCCCCAAAAACAATCTGGTTTGGGTCAGCTCTTGTGTATTCTGGATACGCATTGGCTATTACCATTGCTGAAAGCTTCAGATGTGTCAGAACCCTCCGGCGGTGGATGTCTAGTTTAATTTCCCCGCTGGCCTAAAAAGGGGCACGAATTCAACTAAAAATCACAAGCTGTTTTGCTGGCTCTCCTTTGTGGCTCATAATGAATCTAATGAATATAAAGAGACAGAAGGAACGGGAGGGGGAAGGAGGGATAGCGGGAGAGAGGTGGATTTGTTTTGACCAGGCGGTGTGCGATTGTGACCGGCGACAATGGGACAATGACTAGGGGGTTTTGTCCCCTTAATTTGACTCTCACGTTGTCCAATCGTGAGTCGTTTGGTTGATAAGTGCTGACTGCGCTGGCGCTGACACAATGCCACGGCTTTAAGGTGAATCCCTTGCTATCATCCAGGCAGAAGGAGGAGGAAATAAGGTTTAAGAGGTTTATTATATAGTGCATGTGACTTTAAACACTCTCCAGTCAAAACACTTGTGTTTACATGTCATACAAAATTGGTGAAATTTACTAGCAATTCATTGTACACCATTTTTTTTCTTCAGTGTAGTTTAAATATGGGCACATTTGAATGCTGGTTGCGAGGGTGTTGCCAGGAGTTTCCTAGATTATTTTGGATGGTTGCTAGGGTGTTGCTAGGCAACTGCTATATTGTTCTAGCTTGTTTTATTGGGTGTTGCTAGGCAACTACTAGAGAATCTGGCAGGTTGTTAGGGTGTTGCTAGGTAACTGCTATAATTCTTGCTTGTTGCTAGAGTGTTGCTAGGCAGTGTTGGGGAGTAACTAGTTCATGTAACAGTGTAACATATTTACAAAAATGAATGTAACTGTAATCCGTTACAGTAACTGAGAAAAAATGTGTAATTTACACTTTAAATTACAGTTACTTATGAAACGTAACGATTACAAAGGGATTACATCTGAATATTTTCTGTACAAAGTGTATTATAATATTAATTTGTTGCTTTGCCTGTTGTTGATGTGCATGCTGCCACCTGCCATTTAAAGTGCTTTAAAAATAAATTATTATAATCCTTATTCAAGCGATGGAGGATTTTGAAAGTCTGACAGTAATCAGTGCTGAGTACTAATGTAAGGTTGACCCTGTCTGATTTAAATGTTTGAAAATGATTAACAGTTGAAAAAAATAATTAAAAATTTAGAAAAGTAATCAAAATTAATCAAATGTAATCAGTTACATTAATAAAGTAATTGAAATACACTGCTTAATACATTTTAAATCGAGTAAGTTGTAACCTGAAACCTATTGCATTTCCAAAGTAACCTTCCCAAAACTGTTGCTAGGCAACTGCTAGAGTGTTCTGGCTTGTTTTATTGAGTGTTGCTAGGTAACTACTAGAAATTCTGGCTGGTTGCCAGGGTGTTGATAGGTAACTGCCAGAGGTTTGGGCTGGTTGCTTGGGTGTTGCTAGGTAACTGCTAGAGGTTCTGGCTGGTTGCTTGGGTGTTGCTAGGTAACTGCTAGAGGTTCTGGCTGGTTGCTTGTGTGTTGCTAGGTAACTGCTAGAGGTTCTGGCTGGTTGCTTGGGTGTTGCTAGGTAACTGCCAGAGGTTTGGGCTGGTTGCTTGGGTGTTGCTAGGTAACTGCTAGAGGTTCTGGCTGGTTGCTTGGGTGTTGCTAGGTAACTGCTAGAACTTCTGGCTGGTTGCTTGGGTGTTGCTAGGTAACTGCTAGAACTTCTGGCTGTTTTGCTTGGGTGTTGCTAGGTAACTGCTAGAAGTTCTGTGTGGTTGCTTGGGTGTTGCTAGGTAACTGCTAGAGGTTCTGGCTGGTTGCTTGGGTGTTGCTAGGTAACTGCTAGAGGTTCTGGCTGGTTGCTTGGGTGTTGCTAGGTAACTGCTAGAGGTTCTGGCTTGTTTGCTTGGGTGTTGCTAGGTAACTGCTAGAAGTTCTGTGTGGTCCCTTGGGTGTTGCTAGGTAACTGCTAGAGGTTCTGGCTAGTTGCTTGGGTGTTGCTAGGTAACTGCTAGAAGTTCTGTGTGGTCCCTTGGGTGTTGCTAGGTAACTGCTAGAGGTTCTGGCTGGTTGCTTGGGTGTTGCTAGGTAACTGCTAAAGGTTCTGGCTGGTTGCTATGTAACTGCTTGAGGTTCTGGCTGGTTGTGTGGTGTTAGAGGTTCTGGCTGGTTGCTTTGTCATTACTAGGTGGTTGCTAGAACATTGCAGTTGCTAAAATTCCAAGTTGCACCCAAACAAAATCATAATGATTTTTTTTTTTTTTTTGAGATATCAACCTCAAATTTGGAACACAACTTGTTTTGATTTCCTTGCAGTTTTAGAGTAAAACGTGTTTTGGAAAAATATTTTTCATGTAAAATGTTAAAATATAATTTTTGTGTATTTTTCATAATAACTTCTATAACTTTATTTGTTTCACTTCAGCAATAATCTGCGTAGTGTCTTCTTTAAAAAGAGACCAAACTTAAGTCTGTGCTCCCAAACATTCAAGATTTACCGCAGTTGAAGCTAGAAATGTCATTTTCAATTCTGTGCTTAAAAAGTGGTTAGCAGGTAATAAATGGTTCATAACTATTCCATAAATTTAATTTAGTACCATACAATCTCCTAAAAAATACAAAATATTAAATATGAAAAACATTATCAAACTAGAATAATAGTACATTAATAAAAAAAAAAAAAATGCGAACAACAGCAAATTTTTAAATATAGCCTCATTTATATGCTAGTTGTCATTTTAATTTAATTTCTTAATGCACATTCTTGGCCTTATTGTGAATGTTTCATTAGTGCAATTAATTAATGCATTTTTCCAAAGTGAACAAAAAAAAGCAGAAAGAGGAGGGGAAATGGTTTTAAAAGCATTATCATGTAGAGTGCATGTAATTTTAAGCACTCTTCAGATGATGCACTTGTGTTGACATGTAATGCAAGCATGACACATTCATTTTAATTATGGACTAGAAAAATAAAGTTCATCAAGACAGACATTGAATGTTGGCTTGACAAAGTCTGGCCTAAAAAGTTTAAAGTATGTTTAGATGCAGTTGAAAAAGAAAATTAAAATGGTTTGAAAGATCTTAGGCTCATTTAAATGCTGGTTGTCAGTTTCCCAAAATCTTCTGTATGTTTTCTAGGATGTTGAATTATATTTTATTTTAATTCACAAGAAATTCACATATACGGCAGTATTATTTACTCCACCATCTCGTCATAAGCATCCAGGTATCATTTTCCATCTTTTTTTCTTCTGTTTAATTCTATATACATTGTTCAGATTTAATAGGCATCTAATTTGTGTTATCAGCTTACAGGGCAGCAAGTAATAATTTGCATGGCTGCCTTGAGCAAAAATGCTTCCATAAGCAGCCCATAGAATAGACCCAGGAATGGATAATCCTGCATATTGGTTATGCCCCAATGATCAATGCTACAAAAAAAAAAAAAAAAAAAACGGAAAAAAACTTTGGTAGAAGATTGAAAGATTGCTAAAGCCGTCCCTGCAGCTGAGCGAAACACAGAGAAAGCTCGGAAAACACAGATATGAAAATATCTCATCTGCTGTAGATCTTATCCTCAATAGAAATATGACATTATTGCGCAGGATCTTTGTTGTTCTTCACTTTTTAATGCAAAACTCGACTCGCAACCTGCATGTGTGGTTTTAGTTTGCGTCCATCAAACTTTATAAAACTCAGAAAGGTTTGTTCACCACACATAAAAATACATAACACATAAATATTGCATACATTCTCAGAAATCAGATTCACTTACTTTTTTGTGTTGAATGAATGATATCAACATTTCTCTCACTTTGTCTCTCATCTAGATGAGCTTTCCACTGAGCTTGTTGCAGTGCATTCTGGGATTGCCTTATGTGCAAAGGATGCATGCAATACTGCCTTGGATTTTGATCAAAATGTGGTTTGTTGCCTTTCAGTTTTCACATCAGGCTCACTTGGTTTTAACCAAAGCCCATATGTGTTCCCTCTTTAATTTGACAACACTTTTACTTAAGAAGTGCATAAATATTTTTCCCTGTTGGGAATCCATGTCTCAGAAGTTTATTACACTAAAAAATATTGGGTGTAGAATTTACTTTCAAACAGTTTTCAAGCAGAAATTGCAAGTAAATTTAGAAATGTATAATTCATTACAAAGAAATGACAAGGAACACATTGAATTAAACTTGACATTTTGATGTAGAAATACTGAAACGGCGTTATTTTAGTATCATTGAGATACAGTTATAGGTTTTTTTTATTTTACAACTTTGAAAAAAGTTAGCATTTTACTGCATTTACTCTATTCAGTAAATCAGACTGCAATATTATACATTATAAAAAGTAACATGCTAATCTAACCTGCAAAAAAGTATTTTTCGAAGCTGTAAATAAAACCTTTTTTTTTTTGGAGTATGTTTTACAAGAAAATACCATTTCACTTTTTCTACTTGAGATTTCACATTGAATTCAGTGTGTTACTTGATTCTTTGTAAACATTTCTGAAATGTACTCACAATTTCTGAGTGAAAACTTTAAATCCATATAATTATTTTTGTTTCTGCAACCTAATGTTCTCATGATGACTTATTCGTATTAAAAATATTTTTGACTTGAATAAACCGGGTAATTTTCCACATGAATCACTTTTTTTATTTTGCATGACAAAAGCCGCAAAAAGTGTTTTGATGCGTGTATTTCTTTAATAGTCTCTAGTGCACTCTTGAGTTTATATGCATTTAATTCCCAAATATATTGTTGGATTTGACCTTTAAGCTCTTTAAAGTGTATCCGGCTGATCTCCTGCTGCATGTGTGTTTGCAGCTGAAATGTATGCAGGTATTCAAAGCAGCGGATGCTGCAGCGGCTCGCGACAGGCTCAGTTAGCGGTCTGGAGCACTATCTCTCGCTCCGGCCGGCGATAACAGGCTCCTGCGGTTTGGAGGTCAGTCTGATTACTTGAAGCTGTCGGCTGTACACAGCAGAAGCTATCTGGACCGATAACCTTGTGACACGAGGAACACTACAAATCCTCTTAAGACACAACCAAGGGTTGCTGCTCTCGGCGTTATCACAGACGACTGTTCAACACGGCCACTAAGAACCACTAGTCCTTGTAAGGGAACAACAGAGCAGCGGCTGCTCTTCAAATGTTCCAGTGCAGGACCATGAGCTGAAGCAGGGAGGACAGAAAGAGCAGAACTCAGAAGTGCACTAACTCTGTTTACAGCTGCGTTATCACGTACAGTGGAGTTCAGTAGTTCAAAAAATAGTGTTTTCTTAATCAGTATTTTGTCTTGTTTTTCAGTATAAATATGTAAATATCCTTAAAACAATATCACACATTACTTGAGATACAAAATTGCACATAATAATAATAATAATGTTTTAAGAAAAAAAAAAAAAAAAAAAAAAAAAATATATATATATATATATATATATATATATATATATATATATATATCTTGAGTTAAGCTGGTTTATTTATTTATATACAGTATACATAAACAGTCAAACAAAAAATTATTCCGACACCAGATATATTATATATATTATATATTATATATCTATATTACTAGCAGTGCAGGACATTATGTTTCATTTATGTAAGTGAGGATAGCAAAATAAAATAAACTGTGAGATATTATACTCAATAATTCTTCACACAGTGGATACACATACATACATAAATACATATACATATATATATATATATATATATATATATATATATATATATATATATATATATAAACTTTTTTATTTAATATATATATATATAGAGAGAGAGAGAGAGAGAGAGAGAGAGAAATTAAAATGTAATATATAAAAAAAATATATTTTATATAATGTTTTCAGAGAATAGTTTGTAGGGTCTTTGTTTGTTTAACAATATTAAAATAATATTAAATATAACATTAAATATATCTTGAATTAAGCTATTTTTCCTACCAAATAAAAAAATATATTATATTTTTATTTATAATTTCTTAAACATTTTTATTTATTTATTTATTTATTTATTTATTTATTTATTTATTTATTTATTTACTGTGGTCTCAGGCTTTTGGTCTCCTCTGTATTTAATGGTTTTCATGTATTTAGTAACTTACATACTGGCAAAAGGGGGTACAGTGACAGTAAACCTGTCAGATGGAGGAATTTGAAAAGCCTTCTTTGTATTATAAAGCGAGGACGGGGATTTTGACACGTACTGCTGCTGAAAGCCGGCAGCTCATCCTCACGCTGGATATTTGAGGATGCACAAACAAACAAAGTGCTTTCAACACCAAACCTGCAAAAGCTGTCCAATCAATTATTCTTATAAATAAAAGATTTAAAGTGGGCTGTCTCTAAAGATTAAAGATTGATTAAAACGTTAAAGATTTTACTCCGTGTCATGCTGATTAAAATTGCAAGCTTTGTAATTCATAGTGTTGTGTCTGATGAGAAATCCCTTTCACTTGCTGAAATCATTGTTGATTCAGTTATGATATCAATAAGAAAATAATTAATAACCATGCTTTAGGGTGGTGACAGCTGCTGTCACTTAATCAATGCAAACAAATCACATGCAGCATGTGCTGATTATCTGAGGGAGGCTGAATATTAATGTCTGTATGTTAGTCTATGAACGGGCCGCATGCATTACCTGCATTAAAGAGAAAAAATAATCATCTCTTCAGCAGATACAGTTGTTGTTTCAGAGTTTATCTACATTTCAAATACTTTTTTTTTTGGTTAATGTATAAATAATAAATTAGTAAAACTTATTATAATCTTTTTAATTATGAATGTTTTATAATATATATATATATATATATATATATATATATATATATATATATATAGATATATAATGTTTCTATAATGTTTTTTTTAAATATTCATTAATTTATAATTAATTTATAATTAATTTATAATTAATGTTATTTAATATTTATTAAATTTATTAAATAACATATAATATAATAATAATAGTAGTATTTTTTTTATATTTTCTATTACTAATGTTTTAGAGTTTATCTGAATTTTAAATAGTTTTTTGGTACTCGTTTTTGTAATCCGCTTGTGTGTGTGAAAATATTATTGAACATATATGTGTGTTCGTTATATGTTTTTAAATTATATTATTATTATTAAAATATTATATATATATATATATATATATATATATATATATATATATATTATATATATATATATATATATATATATATATATATATAATGAGCAATATAATTTTATTTATGGATGTTTTAATTAATATTCAATTATTATTTGTAAAATTATATATATGTGTGTGTGTGTGTGTGTGTGTGTATAAAATTGTAATATATATATATATATATATATATATATATATATATATATATATAATTTGAAATATTCATAATTAAAATTATATTACTCATTTTTATGTATATAACATTTTAATTATATATATATTATTATTATTATTATTATTATTATTATTATTATTATTATTATTATTATTATTATTATTATTTTATTTTATTATTAATTCAAGTTTATTCAATTCAAGTTTATTTGTATAGCGCTTTTTACAATACAAATCATTGCAAAGCAACTTTACAGAAAATTATTATTATTATTATTTTTTTTTTTTCGAATTAAGACGTCTGCTTGTATTGTTTCCAGATAAACACTGTACAGTATTTGTAAAACGGAAATTTCAAATTGGATGAGCTGTATTCAAAGTCGTATTTATTAAACATTGTTGTATTTTATCATATTATGTGTTATTAAATCAATAATCACACTGCTTTGTGGTAAAATCACTATAATGTACACCATCTCGTGGATTATTGCTTTAATAAATGCATATTTTGTAGTAAAAAGAGGCATTTTTCAGCTTACAGATTTACCTGTTTGAATAACAAAAAGCGATTTAGCCTTTCGAAATCTGGCGAGTCTGGCATAGCAAACAACCTTTAAATTAGCCCGTCTAAAAAACACGATTTTACTCCGGAGACCTTTTTATTGGTGAGGTAATGGCATTTGGAAAGAGCCAGATTCCTGGTTTCATTATTTGATAAGAATGCACTTAATGAAAATATCAGCCAGAAGCAATACATGCTAACACTTGATTTCAAAGTCCTCGAAGGCCAGGAAGAGAGGAGAAGAGTATCATTAAATAAAACCTGAAAAAGCAGACGAATTAATGGATGTCATTTCAAGTGGGGCCTCCTGAAGGAACGTCTCTTCGGCTCTCGACTCAAATCATCTGCTCTGTTGTTCTAGTGGCTGAATGAAAAGAGTCTACGAGAAAAGACATTGTCAGAGACTTTGTTTCTGAACCTAGTAAGCTGCCTACAAAGAAAGCATTTCAATCCAGTTATTTACGAGGATCTTCTGAAGGCAGGCGTCTGCTGTATGCAGGGTTCAAAACGGAGCCGATCTCACATCGATGCTAATATTTATATATAGATATTGAAAATTCACTGTTTGGTTACATTTGGTTTTGGTCTGAAGGTTTAGAGGTTTTACAGGAAGTGCTTCCTGTTGAATTGTTGCTAACTGTTTTGAGTGTGAATTTAAATAGCAAAAGTAGAATCAAGTTTGAATCAAAGAGGTACTGTGATTTTCTTGCACGACTCTCTACATATATATGATCAGTATTATTTTCAGATATTTCCTTTTTTTTTGGCAGTTTGAGGGAAAAAAACATAATTTTCTATATATTTGATTAAATATAAGTTAATTATTAAATAAAATAAAATAAAAATTATATATATATATATATATATTGACATGATAGCATCACGCAGTTGCTGCAGATTTGTCGGCTGCACATCCATGATGCGAAGCTCCCTTTCCACCACATCCCAAAGCTGCTCTATTGGACTGAGATCTGGTGACTGTGGAGGCCATTTTAGTAAAGTGAACTCATTGTCATGTTCAAGAAACCAGTCTGAGATGATTTGAGCTTTGTGACATGGTGCATTATCCTGCTGGAAGTAGCCATCAGAGGATGAGTACACTGTAGTCATAGAGGGATGGACATGGTCAGCAACAATACTCAGGTAGGCCGTGGCATTTAAACGATGCTCAACTGGTACTAAGGGGCCCAAAGTGTGCCAAGAAAATATCCTCCGCACCATTACACCACCACCAGCAGCCTGAACCGTCGAGACAAGGCAGGATGGATGCATGCTTTCATGTTCTTTACACCAAATTCTGACCCTGCCATCTGAATGTCGCAGCAGAAATCCAGACTCATCAGACCAGGCAACGTTTTTCCAATCTTCTGTTGTCCAATTTTGGCGAACCTGTGTGAATTGTAGCCTCCGTTTCCTGTTCTTAGCTGACAGGAGCGTCACCCGGTGTGGTCTTCTGCTGCTGTAGCCCATCTGCTTCAGGGTTCGATGTGTTGTGTGTTCATAGATGATATTTTGCGTACCTTGGTTGTAACGAGTGTTTATTTGCGTTACTGTTACCTTTCTATCATCTCTAACCAGCCTGCCTATTCTCCTCTGACCTCTGACATCAACAAGGCATTTTCATCCACACATCTGCCGTTCACTGGATATTTTCTCTTTTTCAGACAATTCTCTGTAAACCCTAGAGATGGCTGTGCGTGAAAATCCCAGTAGATCAGCAGTTTTTGAAATACGCAGACCAGCCGTCTGGCACCAACAACCATTCCACGTTCAGAGTCACTTAAATCCCCTTTCTTCCCCATTCTGATGCTCGGTTTGAACTTCAGCAAGTCATCTTCACCACATCTAGATGCCTAAACGCATTGAGTTGCTGCCATGTGATTGGCTGATTAGAAATTTGTGTTACGAAGCAATTGAATATGTGTACCTAATAAAGTGGCCGGTGAGTGATATATATATATATATCACTATATGTGTGTGTGTGTGTGTGTGTGTGTGTGTGTGTGTGTGTGTGTGTGTTGGGTTTGCAGAAAAAGTAAGTGATGTCAGAGGTTTATTTCTGAACGATCCCTTTATTTTATAGCTTTGTACTCTTACTGTATGCCAACTTCTGACTCATTTATGTCTATGTTATTTCGTTTTATTTTATTTTTATATTGTTTTATTTTATTTTTGTATAATTTTTTTTTTACTTTAACTTTTTTAAATTATTTTTATTTTACTCTTTTTTTAGTTTTTTTTGCTTTATTTTACTTTCTATTTTACTTTATGTGTGTTAAAATTTAATCTTGCAAGTACACGAGCATATAAATGAGCTTAAGCCCACATGACTCTAAAAGCCACAAAAGTCCAGTTTTGATTTCATGGTGCTTTTAATTATGTCGCATCATAAAGGCAAAAACTTCCAACTGAAAACAGTTAATTTACAGCAGACAGGTCCATTTCTGCAGCTTTGTGCACATTGTTTGTGGCCAGTTTGGGGTCCTGAAAAGCCAGGGCTCTGAATCTGAAGCAGCACATGCTCGTATAATGTAGCGCTCGCTGCCACAAAAGCAGACGAATCGCCGCGCATTAATACCAGCCACACAAAGAACAACAATGGCGTGCATAAACACCATTTAGAGGCTTTGACGAGGCATTGAGGGGCTGGGCGTCAACGCAGTATTGCAGCTGAGTTGGCTCATTGTGGCGAGGTGAAAAGATGCCTAATGAACAGGAAGCCTTACTGACAGGAACCATACAACGGCCGCATTGTGGGCCTGCCATCGACTCTGTGGGTCCCTGCATTAGGAAAAATGATGAGAAAGTCACCCCCTTAACACACACAGACCCAAACCCATGGGGAAAAGGGCCCAAACAAGTCCCCGACTATCTGGGCTTGTCCCAGCCATGACGCAGTTACATGCAGCCCAAGGCGAAGCTTTGAAGTAAATTCGGCGGAGAGCAAGAGAGACTCTGGCAGTTTCACTTTCCCCTGCTTTTGAGCAAAGCCTGCATTAAGGTTCAGATTCGTAACGAGCCGCTCTCGTTATGCCTGTCGCTCGCGTACAATGCGATGACATCACTGACGAGCGGCCTTCACCTCTGCTGTAAGAACTAGGTAACCTTATTTACTGACGAGTTGAGCCTCGCCCCATTGTCCCAGCCTTTCATTTCCAGCTTTGCACTCACGGCTAGCGAATCAAAGGCCATTTAGGCTGAGGTGATCTAGCATGCAGAGGATTTAGACTGAAAACATGCCACCGCTTTCCTATTTTTCCTCCAGCTTACGGCTAGCAGCTCGGAACGGAAAGTTTGGCCGACACTCTTCCTGCTCCAGCTCTCCCGCCGGCGGATTCGTTATCCTCAGTGTGCCGAACTGTATGCATACTGATGATGACGATTTCAAAGACTGAGAAAATGTACTGCTGTAAACACTTTGATGGTGAAGATCAGCTCTTTGGTAACGAATATGAGCTTATTGATGATCATTTGTTGAATTTGATTTAAAATAAATAAATAAATAAATAAATAAAAATAATAATAATAATAATAATAATAATAATAATAATAATAATATTCTTCCAGCTCTATCAACAATATCAAGTTATGTATTTATTAACGTATTTATTTATTTAAAATAAACAACATTTGTGTCATGCTGATTACCAAAGAAAATAATTTAATCTTATCTTAACTATTTATTAATTTAATTCCAGCTCTATCAACATATTTACATATTTTATTAATTTATTTAAAATAAATCCAGCTCTATCAACAACATTTGCAGCATTATTACCACAGAAAATATTTTTTCATTCATCCATTTATTCCTTCATTTATTGGATGGTTGTATTCATGTTTTTTAAATTTTTTTATTTATTTAAAATATATCCAGCTCTGTTAGCATTTGTGGCATTATAACGATTGCCACAGAAAATTATTTAGACCTGTCTCTCATTTTGTTTTAGTTAGTTATTAATATTTTTTATGTTTTTATTTATTAATAATATATAAAAAATAATAATTGTATGAATTAATTTAATTTATTAAGTGTATGGCTAAATGGTGTTGTAAAGATAATTTGTGTCTTATTTTCATTTCTGTTCTAATGAAATTCAGGAGAAACATCTGAGAGTTATTTTAAAGACTCTGAGGACTCTGAGAACTCCATTAAGTCTCCTGAGCTGTGAAAGAGCAACTTATATTCAGATTTTCCTCTGAGTGACTTTGTGACTTTCCATTCAAATCCAACTTCAGTACTGATGTGAGATGAGAAGAACATTTTCTTCATTTCGCCATATGCTTCCATTGGATGCGCTTTACTGTGACCGCCATTGTTGCTGAAAGACAAGTCAAACTTATTGTCCCTTTTCATCAACATCATGGCACAAACATTGTCAATAGAGTTTAGCTTGTATGGAACCCAAAACATGCACGTATACATCAAACCAATGAGAAACCAATCAGAAAACTTTGTTGTGTAACAAAGCGAGACGTTTGTAGACTCTTGGCGATGATTGAAGCACAAAAACATGACAAATTGGATGGGTAACTGGAAACTTCTGTGCTGGGAGGTTTTAAACTTGTGTTATTTATTTGATTTGACAAATGGTTTAGAGAATGGGCCTGTAAAAGGCTTCAGGAGAAGTCAGATACGCTGTTACCTTTCATTTTATGGATGAGGGAAAGTGCCAGGCGTCAGTCAATCTCATGGGATTTGCTCACACGACTGCTGTCAGACGAACAAAACATCTATACTTGTTCACCGAAATTTGCACCATCAAGCGATTTATTTGAGAGAAGTTAATGCACAAAAAAGAGCCCCAAAAGTAATTGTCTCGCCGCATACGCACAAATCTCACACAATGCCAAAGTGAATGGGCCGCTCCGTAAATCCAAACCGACTTGTATGATTGCATTTCAAATCCTGCTCATTGTGAGGCACAAAACAAATTTCAGTTTATCATGAATATTACGCTTGATTAAGCCTCTATCATATGTCTCTTAACATGCAGCCGAGCTCTCTGGGAATTTATTCGTCATGTTTATTCATTGTGCTGACTTGTATATTTTTATTTTTACTCCCGATTAACTTCATTGTGAATCCGGCAGGTTTCTCGTTCTTGTGCATCGGCATTGGTATTGGCCTTCGCATCAGAAAAGCATCCCTAATGTTAGGAACGTGGAGAAGGGGAAAGTATTTGTATAATAATACTTTTTGTGCAAACATTTGTGAAGCGGAGAGGTAGGATACATGCTGACTGGGATGTAGATTACTTCAGTATTCTCTATTGTGCAGCATGTCGGCTCTAAAACGCAGCTAAGTGTTATGTATTGTAATGATTTTATAATGTTTTCCTGTGAACATGTTGAATGCATTTGTCATTTTTGGGTACTTTTTTTTTTTTTTTTATTTTTTTATTTTTTTTTTTTGTCGAATTTTTAAGTAGTGGCGATTATTATTAAAGTGGATTTTATTTTTTTTTAAATTTCATTTCATTTTAAGACAAAAAAATTACCGATAATCGGTTACCGATATTTTTATGGACACTTTTCTGAAAAATGCCACCACCAGGCGAGTGTCTGAAGAACAGCACAAACAACATCACACTGCTGGAGGTTACAATAGGTAATGTAATATGTCAAGTATTTTTGCATAAATTACTCTTTTATAGCTATGCATTAGGCATTTTAAGCTGCTAACCAGTATAATGCATTTAAAGAATATATGTTATTGTTAAAATGTTTGTTGCCAATTGTTTTTAATTGTATTGTTTAGTTGTTTTAACCAATAATCAGTGATATATTTTTATAGACATTGAGAAATGTCGCCACTTGTTGAGTCTCTGAAGAACAGCACAAACAACATCGACAGAAAACAACAGTTTACAGGTAAAGTAACATATGTAATGCTTTTTTTTTTTTTGCATTAATTACTCAGCTTTTTATAGCTATTCAGTATTTTAAGCTGTTAAACAGTGTAATACATTTAAAGAAAATATTTTATTAAAATATTTCTGTTTAAATGTTTTTTTTATTATTATATTAAAGTATATATTTCCATCGCCCTTCGGAACAGATAAGCACCCGAATGCCCATAGTATGAGGAACGTGGAGAATGGGAAAGAACTTGTATAATAATACTTTTTGTGCAAACTTTTGTGAAGTGGAGAGGTAGGATACATGCTGACTGGGATGTGGATTACTTCAGTATTCCCTATTGTGCAGCATGTCAGCTCTAAAACGCTGGTAAGTGCATTCGCTCCTCGCGCAGCCCGCACCGCTACATCTGCCGCGGGCCGTCTGCTCACCGCGACACTCCCCGAGCCCCTGGCCGCCTGCCCTGACACCCGACACAAAGTAATCACAGATCACAGCATTTAATCACTGAAACAAGCACTCTTGAGAGGCGGCGTGTCAATATCCCACTCTCTCATTATCTCTTTGGATTGCACATCCACACTGTCAGATAAACAGAGTGGAAAATTAAGATTAAAAATATGGTAATTTCATTTGAGCGCAGGCAAGCGCTCGCTCCTGCTGCCCCATTATGCTATTGATTACTCTCAATTCAATCTCTCCTTTCAATGTAAACTTTAATCTATTCGCCACCCAACAAGCCTCACTCCCCCGGGGCTATTTTAGAGTAAGTAACCATTTAATATAATATCACTAGCGTTAATGAATTGTGTAAATCATGGCGCTTCTACGAGCTCTTGATTTAGGAGCCAAGCGGTCCTTCCTTCTGTCAACTGTGTTTAACAATAAGTGGCCATGAATGTGGCTTTAAAAATTAACACGGGCAAGATGTTTAATGACTGGCAGGATATTAATTGCTACAGGCTTAAAAAAATTAAGAGGTCATTATCAAGTTTTCATTCATAAATGAATCTCAGACGACATATGCTATGGAATCGCTTTTGTTTGCGTATTGAATAAGAGAGATGAGTACAAAAGCAGAAATAATTCTTATGAAAGAATAATGATGAGACTGAATGAACATGAAACAATTATTTGCTTAGCAAAGGCTTATAGGCTCTGAGAAAATATTGTATGTAAAGCTGAAGCTGTACAACTCCATCACGCCAAAATATTAATAATAGCATGTGTTACTACAATTTTTAATACTTATGTATGATAATAATTGTTTTTCTGTTTCTCATCAAACGCAATGTCATTTTTGGGTGCTATTCTGTGGGCTTTTATTTATTAATTTATCTGTAAAGCTGATATTAAAGCTAAAAACGTAATAAATATTAGAGGTCGACCGATTTATCGGCAGATATTTAGCATGGAATTATCGGCATGGAAACAATTAACCAATGTATTTAAAGTTTTTTTTTTTTTTCAGGTAAAGTAACATATTTAAAGTATTTTTTTGCATAAATTACTCAGCTTTTCGTAGTTATTCATTGAGCATTTTAATGTATATATTGGTTGATTATTCTTTAAGCGTTTTAAAGAGCAGGTCATGTGGTATTTTAAAGTGTCCTAATATTGTGTTGGAGGCCCCTTCAACAGGTTTTAAAAGCATCTGAGGTCAGAAAACATTGTAATTTTCACAGAATATACATTTAATATTAGAATCATTTTTCAATGATTTCGAAACAATTTGTTCGAAACAGTTCAGAGCTTAAGGTCTGTAAACCCCTCCCTTCCATAAGCCTGGTCTGCTCTGATTGGTCAGCTGGCCAGTTCTGTTGTGATTGGTCTTTCCGTATACAATGCGTGTCAGAAACAAAACGCCTATTACCATAATTATTTTTTTTTGCTCCTGAGTGTTACTTATAAACAAATATACTATAAGGTTACAAAAATGGCATCGATATTACCTTATCAGTTCAAGCCCTGAGGATGATACCAATGCAGTTGCTCAACCGGAAACTCCATCGCAAGTTTGACTTGATCAGGACGTTTCTCACTGGTAAGTTTAAACTTTGTGTGTGGTTCTTTACATGATGTGACAGCAGTTTTTTTGCATTCGTTATTATTATTATTTACTTATTTGAGGTGCACGTGTGGGAACTGTGTTAGAATGCCCAGTGAGGCTGAAAACACAGTGTCTTCTTGAAATGATGTAAACACACTAACTAGTGGAAGTGTTTGTGGGCAGGTCAGAGTTTTCGTATTTCGAGACCAGGCGGGGATTATGCAAATGTGTTACCTTGTGACGTATATAGGTAACAAGCAGAACATTCGAAAATATGACGACGCGTTAAGGCGGTTCAGAGTCAACTCTTTCTTTTGAGAGACAATATCTTTATCATGCACTTTTTTGATTAACAACTTTGCAGACTATTTACACTGAAGTATAGCTACATTACAAACTGCAAAAAAAAATTCTTCAAAAAAAACATTTGACCTGCTCTTTTAAGGTGTTGAATAGTTAGAGATAGCCCAAAACAATATAAAGAAAAAAAAAAAAAAAAAAAAAAATAAAACCATATATTTTATTGGTAAAAATATTTCTGTTGCATATTATATTTTAAATTTTGGTAGTATAACAATTATATATATATATATATATATATATATATATATATATTATATATATATATATATATATATATATATATATATATATATATATCTAATTATATTATTATGTATAGGTTGATATAAATTAAGCTTCTTAAGACATTAAACTATTAGAGACAATGTAATGCATTAAAAATATTTTATTGTTACAATATTTATGTTCCATATTGTATTTTTTGTGGTAGTGTAATGATTATTTATTTATTTATTTATTATTAAATGTACATATTGTATTATATTCATTAAGCATTTTAGGCTGTTAAACACTGAGAGTTAGCCCAAAACAATATAATACATTTTTTTAAAAAATTGCATTTTATTGTTAAAATGTTCATGTTGTGTATTATATTTTTAATCGTGGTAGTGTAATGATTATTTATTTATTATTTATTATTATTTAATATATTTATTGGTTAATATTCTTTAAGCATTTTAAGCTGTTAAACACTTAGACTTAAACACACACACACATACAGTATAACAGTATATATATATATATCTTTTGAGAGACAATAAAACAGACAACTGTCAGTCCACTATCAGATGAGCTGGTTGAATATTTGAGACAGGACTGATGAGTACAGAGCGCTGCCTCCGAGCGTTTCTGTATTAATAAGTGATGCCCAGAGCATCTGGAGCAGGAGTGAGCTTATTTAAAACAGGCAGAGATACAGAAAGAGAGAGAGAGACTGACAATGATAAGAGTACAGCAGAACAATGTGTGTGCTAATACACCAGAGAGAGAGCGAGAGAGAGAGAGAGAGAGAGAGCGCTGATATAATGCTGCGGCTTACAGCTGCTGACTGTTGGAAATAGTTTTTTTCTTTGTTTGTCTCTATATATAAATTTTTATATTTTTGGAGTGTGATAATGTTGTTGTGATGATATTTTTGTGTGGGGGAGAGAAGAGATATGGAATGATGGAAATTTTTTTAGTTCCTCCACAAAGCCCTGTTTGAAGTGGTATCATTGTATCTCGGCTTTCTGACAGATGCACATAAGAATCGAACTGAACAATGTATATTTCCCATGCAGCGCTGCTTATCTCGAGAGCAGCCATCATAAATGAATTTGAAATATATATGTATGTATGTTTTAATCACGAGGGCCGCTACAATAATCCCCATAGAAACTTTATCTTGAAACCAGACAAAGTTAAACCGCAGGATTCCCAAATGGATCATAAGCAAAATGAGCTTCCAAGGCATCGATTTAAAAATAAAAATCCATTATCAAAGTAGATTTCTACAATGATAAAAGACTGATAAATGATGTATAAGAATAAATTAGTATAAAATTCTCATTTTGCTTTATGTTTCTGAATCTCTGATTGGACGAGATCTAAACTGAGAATCTTCCATATGAAGAACTCATGAGTGTGAATTTATTAATCAAAGCATAACTTTAAAATAATGAATTCAGTAAAGAGAAGGGCAAGAAAAGTAGTTCAACTGGTGAGTCGTGACCCCCCCCCCCCCCCCCCCCCCCCCCCCCCCCCCCACCCCCCCCCCCACCCCCAAAAAAAAAAAAATGTAGGGAAAAAAACAATAAATTAAAACAATGAAATGCACCTAATCATATATTTATAAATAGTTAGGATAGCAAAATAAATATATTTATTAACTTTATAAAGGCACACTTTTCATTTCTTTTGTTGTTGTGTGTCCAGTCAAACTTTTTCCCCTTTCTTTAATTTAAGTGCATGTTCCAAATCTAATAAAGAAACAAACTCATCTACATCTTGAATGTCCTGAGCAGAAGTAAATGTTCAGAAAGTTCAAGATTTTTGGGTGAACTAAATCTTTATGTTCATCCTGATAGAATAAAAAGAAAGAAGAAAGTTGCAGCAGAAGAAACAACAAATATCCATATTTTTCTTTCTTTTTCAAATCTCCATCTTCAAGATCTGTCACTAATTAAAAAAGAAGAATAAATATCTCAGATATCTTAGGTTTGTATTCTCTCTCGTGAAGCTGAGTCTGTTATTGTGAGGTAGTTTGAAAACTAGGTTGGCATCCACTGGTGAAGGTTTTTGGATCTCTCACTAATTTATTATTTATTCATCAGGGAGTGTTGGTGATTTTGGCCTCTCATCTTTCTTTTATTGGCAGTAAGGGGGCGTTTGACACCAGTGCAGGTGAAGAACTCTCCCCGCTGTGCTCCATTTGGTGCCGTCCTTCACCTCGGCCACTGACCGGACGGTCATCGTCCCGCACGGCTCCTCACGGACCGCCAACAAATGCTGCCACAAATGGATCTAATTGGCACCTCTGCATGCCCCGTCCAGAGGAGGGCAGAGATCAGGTGGGCAGACGCGGGACGGAGAGAAACAAGTGCAGAGTTTTGATATGCACAGATTTTATTTTTTAAAGTTGCATTTAATTTGCATTGTCAAATGCATTTTTTTTACAGTAAAAATATGAAAGCAACATCAGAGCACTGAATAAATAAATAAAATAAATAAATAAGTAAATAACAGCAGATGTGGTTGCCAGAACTGTACTGTAAAAAGTAAAATAGCAACATTTTAGGTTTTACTTGACTGAATTTAAATTTACAGTAATATATATATATATATATATATATATATATATATATATATATATATATATATATATATATTCTTGAACTCATATAAGGTTTCACTTCAAAAAGAATGATTTTATCAGTATTTTGCTCAGTATTTTTATAAACATTCCTATATCAAAATACATTTAGTTGAGATTCAAAATGACTTGCATTTTTATTTTAAAAGTTACATCTATTTTTTTTTTTTTAAGTGTCAAATGCAAAATCATAAATTTACATTTTGGTTCTTTTTTTTTGGATGCTATTCATTTAAAAATTCCTGACCGGATGTGAAAGTACATTAGGGCTCTAATTATATTAAGTACTTTTTTTACGTTTAATCCTATATAAAACCCAAAATGATGCTACTGAACTTTTTACAATAAAGTTCTGGCAACCAAACACTGTAATAAATAAATAAATAAATCTGTAAAATGTAAGGCAAAAAAAGGAAAATATAAAAAATTTACACAGAATTTTACTGTTAAAAATATGGTATCAACATTTTAGATTTTACGGGAATGAACTTGAATTTACAAAAAACAATTTTACTGTAAAAATACAGTAGCAAAACTGTTTTTAAAAGGTTTTACAGGACTGAACTTAAATTTACAGTAAAAACTATGTATTAAATTAACTGATATTAAGTTACACTGTAAAAAAAAATAAAATAAAGGTTTCCGATACAGATATCTAAACATTCTTAAATCAAGAAACATTTACTTTGGAAGCAAGAGTTTAAGTCTTGTTTTCATTAAATGTTGATTTTTTGTTTGATATAGTTTTTTGGATGCAGTTTATCTAAAGTAATCCTGTCTGGTTGTGAAAGTTGTACAGAACTTTTTAGGTTTTACAAGACTGAACTTAAGCTTAGGGTAAAAAAACAAATAAAATAAAAATGTTTCATTAACTGGTATAATGTTACACTGCAAAAAAAAAAAAAAAAAAAATGTTTTTCTTACTCAAAAGGCAAAAATACTGAGTATTATAATCATTTTGCAGTGAAATTTTACATTGGCAGTGCATAATCAAAATACATTAGACTTTCTTCAACTTTCCCTTCATTCAATATGCATCTATTCTTGCCACCCAGAGCTAGTTAAAGAACACTAGTGACCCTGCTTTTGTGTTTTACATCAATACTGATGGATTGAGAACTCAGTCTTTTGCGCTGTGACGTTTTCATTGCAAATACTGATCTGATTCATTATCAGCATTTAAGACCGTGTCGTCTTTCTAAGTTGTGCTTTAATCGTGTTCTCCAGTGACTTAGTAAACATTCTGCTGTGAATGGTCTCACGCTAATGTCATGATCGATAATTCTCCACACAGCTGGAAATAGTTTAATCAATGAGTACAAGATGAGCGGTCAGCCACTGGAAACTTTAGCATCAAGTCGTACAAAAATCAATGGTCATTATGCCTCTGATTAGCATTAAAGGAACAGTCAGACTGTTTTAATGGTGAAGTGTGCAATATTTTCAGTATTGAAATAAAAAGAAAAATAAATTAATATAATTAGACAAAATAAAGAAAAAATAAAACAAAATTAATATAAATGAAATAAAGTAAAATAATAATGTGAAATACACACTTCACGTTTAAATTGTAAATCATGTTCCAGTCAATATTTCACTTATTACAACACTTTTTATTAAATAAATAAATAAATAAAGTAAAATGAAGTAAAATAAAACAAAAAAGAAATAAGTAAAATTAAGTAAAATAAAACAAAATGAAAATAATGTACAATAAAATAAAATACAAAATAAAATAAAATATATGCTTGTAAATCATGTACCAGTCAAAATTTCACTTCTGTAATCGTACTTTAAATACAGCACATTTTATTAAATAATTAAATAAATAAAGTAAAATGAAGTAAAATAAAACAAAAAAATAAATAAGTAAAATGATGTACAAAATAACAAAATAAAAAGAATGTAAAATAAATTAAAATAGTAACATTAAATACAAAATTAAATAAAATACACACTTGTAAATCATGTACCAGTCAATATTTCGCTTCTGTAATCATACAGCACATTTTATTAACTACATAAAGTAAAATGAAGTAAAATAAAACAAAATATAATTAAATAAGTAAAATAAAACAAAATAAAAGTAATGTAAAATAATAAAATAAAATATAAAATATACACTTTACCTTTAAATTGTAAATAATGTTCCAGTCAACAGCTCCATGAAAGTCAACATTTTAAATACAGCACATTTTATAAAATAAAATCAGATAAAATTAATTAATAAAAAAAAAAAATTAAAATACACACTTCACCTTTAAATTGTAAGTCATGTTCCAGTCAACAGCTTTATGAAAGTCAACAGTTTACTTCAGTATTTTTTTTTTGTTTAAATACAGCATATTTTTCTAAAATAAAGTAAAATAAATAAGTGAAATAAAGTAAAATAAATAATAAAATAAATACTTCACTCTTCCAGTCAGCAGGTTAATTTTAATTCTGTAATCCTACTGTAAATGCAGTACATTTTTATAAAGTAAGAATCTACTGTATCACAGTAATGATAAACAAAACTAAATGTTTGCATATATTAAATTAACAAGCATTTTGGTTGAAAAAATGGGAGTTCAATTTGATGAATGTGGTACAGAAATGCTCTGAATGTCTTGTTTTTGCCTTTTGACTTTGGCTTGTGCCATGGCCCGGTTTTGGTGACACACAGCCATTAGCAGCAATCAGTCATTTTGTGCTTTAAACAAACTTGACACAAAAATACACACAAACAGTGTGAATCTCGTCAGTGTTCGCCGCAGACGCGCATTTGATCATCTCTGCATGAGTGTCAGACCTGAGAATGTGTTTTTGACACTGCATATATGACGTGCTGTGCTTTAAGCGCTATAAACTAAAAATATGGATGGATTGAAGTGAAGGGGAAGAGTAAGCGTGGTTTTAAGCGCAGTGGTTTGACAGGCATGGAAGTATCAGAGCAGATCAGAGCGCCTCGTTTTCCTGAAGCTTTGAAAGAGAGTTTGATCTCTTCAGCGCCAGGAGCACAGGTAGATCAAGGTCCGGGTGAGAGACGCCTTATAAAAGGATAAACAACATCCTTTATCACAATCCAAACAGCTCTCGTGAAGGGCTTTACTGTGTGTGAGCTGGGAAACTCATTTAGAAAGAGACAAACAGATGTGTGTGAATCATGGAGAGGTGAGGGAGCCATTCAGGACAGACCTCTTATTGTTATATTATTTGTTATAAATTATTATTTTATATAGTTTATTTTGTGTTTTCATTCTTTTGTAGCCTATTTAATTATTATTAATTAATTATTATTTTATTTAAAGTATTTATTTTGTTGTTTTTTTACTATTATGTGCTATTTTTTTTATTGTTTATTTATTTAATTATTTTTTTTTTTTATTTTTTAATGATGAACAAATATAATATTTTATATATATATATATTTTAAAAAAAATTATAGATATATATATATATTTACACATATATTTACATATGAGTATATATATATATATATATATATATATATATATATATATATATATGCAAAAACCTATATATTTTTGCATTTGAAGTCTTCATAATGTGTGTGTATATATATATATATATATCAGTGCTGTCAAACAATTAATCGCATCCAAAATAAAAGTTTTTGTTTACATAATATATCTGTGTGTACTTTTAAATGTATGTATACACTATATAAATACACACACGTTTACATGTGTTTACATGTATATATTTACATTCATATAATTTATATTATATAGAAATATATTTAATATATAAAAAAAACATATTTTTCTTAAAGCAGTCATATGACTTTGCTAAATAGAACATTATTTGGTGTATTTGGTGTAATGCAATGTGTTTATGCAGTTTAAGGTTAAAAAAAAAACCATTATTTTCCACATACTGTACATTATTTATTCTCCTCTATGCCCAGCCTTCTGAAACGTGTCAGTTTTTACAAAGCTCATCGATCTGAAAAGCGAGGTGTGCTCTGATTGGCCAGCTATCCAGTGCGTTGTGATTGGCTGAATACCTCAAGCGTGTGATGGAAATCTTACACCCCTTAACATACTATGATGCCGTGTCCTGGTGCAATGAGACAAAACCAATAAAAATAATTACAATTGAGGAATTTGTTTTTTTTGCATCCAGTAGGGACATAATTACTGATTATAATGACTTATACTAGCTTTTTATGCATTGTGTTGCGTATAGCGCTGCGTAAACATAAAACCATGTTTGCATTTCTGATCGGAGAAATGATAAACAACAAGCGCTACTCTACATTGGTCAGAACTCACGTTTGAATCATCAGTGGCAAGTTATTTAAATATGAAAACGTACTTACAGGCTGTGAGTCAGAAGCGCCAGACTGTCCTTGCAAATTTGGAACTTCCACTTTATAGAAACAGCCTTTGTGCACAGCCTTCCTAGGATCAAGAAACCGTCCTCCATAAAATGCGCAGCACACTAAATATTTGGGTTGAACTGTTCTGGAATAGTGTTGTAAATACAACTTAACTACTGATTTCTAGTCGTGTCTTCTTTTGGAAGACCAAACAAAGTAGTTTCGCCTTCACAACGAAACACACAACATTACTACAACAAACAACAATACTACAGCGAGAATAAAAGTTACGCCTTCTTTCTTTGTGTGAACATCTGGGTGGTGTTATGCAAATCTTCCCACACAGTGACGTAGAGATGTGGGGCGTGTTTAAACGAGGCGTTTTGGGGGGCGTGGACGAATCTTAACTTTTATAAATAATATCTGTTTGGGTTTTTGACTTTAGTCTTTGCAACTTTACAGATCCCTTTTTATCACGAACAGCTTGTAATACTCCAAAGAGAAAAGAAAACTTGAAATCGCATCATATGACCCCTTTAAAATTTTTCCATGCATAGTTGTGTATTTATATTTACATAATACATTTACACATTACACACAGAAATATTATGTAAACAAATACTTTTATTTTGGATGTGATTTAATCGCAATTTATCATATATATCAATATTTACAAAGGCTTTATTTTTTTTTTTTTTTTACATTTTTTTTAAGCCAAAATATATGTATATGCCCATGAGTGCAAGACAATTTCATCAACATTTTTGCTCCTTTAGTGGATAATAGTAATGCAAACACCATTAAACATACTGCAGTCAGATCATGTGGCTTTAAAGCCATATTTACAGCCGCAAATGAAAAGCATAAATCCACATTAAGCATGTTCAGGATAACCCCGTTTTGTTCCCAGTTTCTCAGAGTAATTATCCTGAGCTTAAAGCAATGAGATTTGGTCTGGCTGAGAGTCATTAAGCCAGGATTCAGACTCGCTGCTTTCCTGACACTTATTAGTAGAGGAATCCCTGTTAAGGTGAGCCGGAGTTTCACAGTGCTTTCCATTGGCTGATTATGTGCTTCAATAATTCAACGCCTGATGTTTGCTCAGGTTTTCATTTTCACTTTTGCTGTCAATTCTCCACTCTCAATAGAACGTGAAATGGATTCTCTATTTACTGCTACATGCTAATAGAACTTTATCATAATCAAATCTGGGAGGAATTGTGGAGAATAATGCGAGTCGCGGATTTCCGTACGGACTTCTGCATGGAATACATATCAGAATCGGAACATTTCTGCAGATCACAAAGCCTGGGAACAAACACCTTATATCCAGTTATTTTCCATTTGAAAGGCAGGCTGAATAGGTTTTATTGTTATTATATCACACATATCACGCAGTAATAAAAAGTTTCCAATAGAAACCATATTTCATCTTAAAGGAGAAGTTCATAATTATTATTTTATATTAATGTATTTTATTATTTATACATTTTATATAATTAATATATTTATAATTTTTTATCTATCATTGTTTATATAATTTATCATTTTTATTTTACTGTTGTTTTTAATATTTATATTATTATTTATTATCTATTTTTTGTTTATATTATTATTTGTATTTGTTTTTTATAATTATTTATTATTCTATGTAATTTATATTTTTATTATATTATTATTTATATTATTATTTATTATCTTTCATTATATTTATATATTCAGATATTTATTTATTATGTTATATCATTTGTTATTATTTTGTTATATTGTTTTGTAATTTTTATTTTTTTATATTATAATTTTATATATTTATACTATTGTTTATCGTATTATTATTATTTATATTATTTAGATATTTATTTGTTATATCATGTGTTATTTTGTTTATAATATTGTTTGTATGTTTATTTATTTTTTTTTTTATTTATTAATTTATTATTCTATATGATTTTTATTTTTCGTGTATTATTTATCATTATTTACTCACTCTCATATTATTTCAAACTTTTTTGTTTCACAGAAAATGGATCAGCATATGAATTTGGAGCCACGTGAGGGTGAGTAAATGACCGAATTAACCGAATTAACTTTTTATGCTCAATCATGTATTATTATTAAATTTACATTTTAACATCAGTGTTCGAACTACACCTGGACCAGAACCTGCACGTTTGTTGTTAACAGATCCCATCCTGGCAGCGCGAGCTCGAGTTCGACAGGGAACAATCACATCTTTATATGGCTGAGAAACTTAATCTGCAAGAGCGTCGATACCAGAAACCCATCAAGGCCATGACAAAACCCCTAATGAACTTGTCTGGGAAAAATCAGGGCTGCAGTCTCAGCCGGAGAACGGCGAAGGGCCCGATGGGAAGGGCCAGGGCCTCTTGTAAAGCGGCTTTAGCGTGTTTTGGAAGAGCAGGGTAAGGAATAATCTCCTCAGACTGACAGGAGCTTCTCCTTTTCTCCGTTCTTTCTCTTTCTCCTCAACTGTGGGAGTTCGTCTCCTCTCCGCAACCCCACAGGCTGGCATTTTCCAAACCTGCTATCAGTTTCAACAAGCAGAAATAAAGTTTAAACCATCTCAGGGCATCCGTCTGTCTCGCTTACTGATATCCTGTACTGAGAGGAAGAGAGACGCTTGGGTTTTCCTAACCAGCTTACATCGGAAGCACGAGCCGACGAAGGTGCGATGGTTTTGGGTTTCGACTGCTAGCTCACCTGGAAGCGAGTCGCCTTGGTAAATAAGCAGATTTGTCATCTCCGTGTTAAATGGGAGCCCTGTGGTAATCTGAAAATGCCAGACTCGTTCGGATTACATCTCTCACGAGATGAGAATGAAAAGGATGCGGGCAGGTATCGTTATAGACGCCACTTTCTAACCATGATAATAGCTGTGACACAACAAAACGCGCTGAAGAGTTGCGAGGTGAGGCACAAAAGTAGGTCTCCGAGTTGAACCGAGTTCCTGCGTCTCAAACAGCATCTATTAACTCTCTGCATACAAAGTGAGAGGAGAGATGCCTCGCTTTCATAGCGTTTTGACACCCATCATATAAAGCAGCTGGTTTTTCTTCAGGACAACAAGTAGTGACACTAACAGAGCTAGATTTATAATACAAAAGTAAACAAATTTTTTTCTTAAAATCACATTTTGAATTGTATTTTGTTATATATTATTTCTGTTATTTATTTTTTCACTCTTATTTTATGTTGTTTATTATTTATCATTTTTGCATGTTTATTTATGTAATTGTTTTAAATAATCTATATTATATTTTTTTGTTATTTAGATTTAAATAATAATACATTTATATTAATAATGTATTATTTTTATTGCTATTTATTATTGTTTTATATTGTTTATTGTTTGTGTTTTATTTTATATTATTATATTGTTTATTATTTTTAAATATTATATTATATTTTGTTTATGTATTACTTTATAACTTTTCATTATTTTTTTCTTTTTTATTATTTATACAATTATTTGTGTTTAATATTATTAATATGATTATTTATTTTATATTTTTCTTGTATATTATTTGTAAATTATTTTTTTTTATTTTTACAAATATCTGTTTTATATTTATATTACTATTATTTATTTAATATTTTACTTGTGTTACTATAATTTTTTTTTTAGATAATGCTATTTTATTTTTATAATGTTCACTCTTATTCTTATTTATTATTTTATATTGTTTATTCTTATTTTTATTTTATATAATTATATTATTTATTATTTAAATAATTAGTTATTGTATTATATTATTTGTTTATTATTTTATTATTATATTTTTATTGTTATTTTTTTTTTATATTAATTTTATTATTTTATATAATTTATATTATTCTTATGTATTATTTTAAATTATTTATATTTTTTTTATTATTTTTTAATGTTTTATCCTTTTTTATTATTTATACTATTATTTGTATTTATATTATTTATATTATTATTATTATCGGTGCAAAATCCATAACCATAAAGTGTGAAATGTTAACCAAAAGTACCCTTAACCATGGGTTTAAACGGAAAACGTTAGCCCAGGGTTAAGTTTAGTATAAAAAGCCTGTTATTATAATAAATAAATAAATAAATAAATAAATAAAGGCTCAGAAAAAAACTGAATTTTTAAATTAATTAGTATGGTTATCAATACTTTTTGATATAGAATAAACTGTAAATATATTAATAATTAACAGTTCTTTTGTTTCATCCACTTTAATCTATTTCTTTTCACAAACAAACCATTTATTAGCCTAAAACTGCTGAATTTCTATACTAAGATTTGAAGTAAATAATATTACTAGTATAAAGTAATACATTACACAAATAATATAAAATTAATAATTATCTAAATAATGTAAATAAAAAATATGTTGTATAAGTATAAATTATTATAAATAAAAATTAAACAATATAAATAATAATAATAAAAAAATAAATATTAATATAAATTATATGACATTTATACATCAGTATATATTTAGTCAGTAACTGTAGATGTGCTTTTGTGCGTACACGTCCTCATTACATCACGTCTTGTTACTGATGCTGTAAAATAATGTTGTTTTCATTGTCTTTTGGCCTCGTGTGAGTGTCGTAGCTGTTAACATGACAGACTAAAACAGCATTAGCATTAGCACTGTCTGTTTCAATCATGCTCTGCCGGCTTTATCAATCACGTTCCACATGGACGCGTTGAATTACCCAAAGTCAGGCTTACATTGTGTGCTGGATGCTCGAATGCGAGCGATGGGAGCTAATCACACGATTGCGGCATCTGACAAAAGAGCGAGGAGTGACAGCTGAAATTAATTTCTAAATAATCTTTTAGATCAGCATGTCACATGAAAAATGTAAATTGACACTCTCCTTAGTACAATCTATGCATAAAAATGGCATGAAGTGTTGAATAAGGGACTAGTATTATTCAAATCTGGCATTAGTCATGGTCACTACGTTCAGGATCCGGGAAATAAACTGGTTTCCGGTTGAAAGGAGTGCAGTCAAGATACTGTATGCAAAAATGTGCTTTGATACGCCCGTTCATTTTTCTGGGTGCGTCGCAACCGTCTGGACGCTGAAAATATACAATAGATCCAAATGTGTATGAAGAAAACTGGACTTGTTTTGGACTAGTTTTTATTTATTTATATTTTTATGTTTATTTATTTTATTTAGTTTTTCTATTTCCCATTCTCACTTTCATTTTAGTTATCAATTTAACAATTTTGTGTTTTGTAATTATTATTTGTTTGTTTTTTTACGTCTGTATTATTTTTATTCATGTATTTTAGTCATTTTAGTTTGTCAAGTTAAACTAAAAATAGAAATGTTGAAATAAAATATTTTGCATTTTAGTTTCAGTTATTTTGTTGTGTGGTGTGTTTTTTTTTTGTCTAAAATTTTTTTTTTTATTATTATTAATTTTGTATTGTATTTTTATTTTTAGTTTGAGGTACAGTATTTTTTTTATATTTGATGTGATTTCAGTTATGATTTATTTTATTTCAGTACTAGAGTTTTTTAGTATAATAAATATAATAGTATAGTTTTCACTTATGCATTAATATTTTTTTTTACATTTATATTTTAAAGTATTAGTAATTTTGTTTTGTCATATTTATTATGTTTTTAAAAAACTGTCTGTATTGTTTTGTAATTTATTTTATCTTTAAGTTCAAGGTAAGCTAAATAAAAATAAAACTGTTGCTTTTATCGCACAACTTTTTATCTTACAATACTTCTTTTAAGATAGATTTGAAATAGAATAGATATTAGAATTATGACTTTTTTGAGTCTACATCTCATGAAATTAAAAAAGTAATTGCGACTTTTTAGTCTATATATTTTTAGCTTTTAATAATAAATAAATGAAATGTTAAAATAATAAAATAATATATATATAATATTTTTTAATATACAGTTCTTAAACAGTATAGAGATGATCTCAGTGCACAGTGATTTCTGTTTTCTATCCTTTAAGGCATGAAGTCAAGACCTTTCATTTATCAGCACATCCATTGTAAGGTGGGCTGTGCTGGATGCTAGACACTCCTCCGTCCTCCTCCTGTCACTCACAGACAGGTAACTGCCAATGCTAAACACACACCAATGCAAATGAAAGCAAATACATTCACTTCAGACCTCCTAATTACATTATATGTATTCCATGAATCCTAAATTGTATGTTCCATGGGGGTTTAGTTGCAAAATAATAGCTTTCTTTAATAATTGATTTTCTGAGCGCATATCAAATGAAAAATAACTACATTACAGTGACAAACATATTGACTGGAGTCAAAGGTTACAAGAAATATCAAGAATTCATTAATTTTGGTAAAATGCCTGGCAACCGCAGCATATAATAATATGTAAGTAAGAGCAATAGTAATCATTTTTGTATAATCTTATTTTTCTCTTTTCTATGTGCAGTACTGAGAGAAAAAAAACACCTCTCGAGTCAAAGATGCTGCTTTAATAGTGCAGTGTTTTAGTATGCCAGGGTTGCCATCATTTGTTTGGGTGAGCTGTCATACTTCAGTTAAAAGTGAAATTTTTGTCCTTATTTATGCACCATTTTGTCATTGGGCATTGACTGGTTAAACTGGTTAGTAACTGCAACAAAAGTAACTTGTTGTATTTTATGTTAAACAATATTTAATGAAACAAAATAATATAATATGCAAGTGTGTGTGTGTGTGTGTGTGTGTGTGTGTGTGTGTGGTTAATTTTGAGTAATTTTATTTCACAGTTACTGTTTTTGTGACATATCAGGACACAACTTTGTATAATGTCATGGGTATGTCACAGGTATTACAAGGAGAGGGTGACTTATGAGGACATAACCCATGTCCCCATTTTTCAAAATGCTTATAAACCACACAGTATTAGTTTTTTTGAGAAAGTAAAAATGCACAAAGTTTCCTGTAAGGGGTAGGGTTAGGTGTAGGGTTGGTGTAGGGCGATAGAATATACAGTTCGTACAGTATAAAAACCATTACCCCTATGGGATGTCCCCACTTTTCACAAAAACAAACATGTGTGTGTGTGTGTGTGTTTGAGAGAGAGAGAGAGTGTGTAGCAGTGTGATATTTACATTTACATTTACATTTATGTATTTAGCACATGCTTTTATCCAAAGCGACTACAGTGCATTCAGGCTATACATTTTTTTTTTTTTTTTACCAGATATGGCTGTATATTGGCACGGCTGTGGTTCGGTCATAGGTAATCACAGCATGCCGATATACAGCCATATAGCACGGCTACAACTGTGATATTGTGTTTATACAACAGTTTGACAGCACAAGTGTGTAAATATATAAGCAAAACAACAACAGAGTGTCTTTTAAAACCCTCTTTTCTGCGGAACTACTTCCTTCCGCCACAGATTGAAATCTCAGTTTGACAGTTTAACAGCTGAGCTCAAGATCCTTTACTAATTCAAGAACGTTACTTTAGAACTTGTAACGAAGGAATGTTGAGTCGCTTCATTAAAAGCTTATTGTATCACTGTATTAAAACCTGTGTGTTATGTGAAGTAGAGTATTTTGAGAGAGAGATGGACTGAGCGAGTGGGATTACCTGCATCTAATACAGCATTCACTCTTCAGCTCAATCTTATATTCACAATAAAACATTAGTTTGAATGTCCGGTGAGGAAAGCGATATCTTTGTCGCACTGTCCATTCATCTGTTAAGGGTGATTTCTGATGACAGCTTCTCACTGCTTTTGTTAACTGTGTTTTACAAGCTGTCATTAAAAGTAAAAATAACTTTAGATTTTAGATAGATTTTAAATAGATTTTTACAACCCTGCTTTATTCTCTTTCAGTATAAAAGTCTTTACTTTACTCTTTACAGTCTTTTGTCACCATCTAATGGAGGAATAAACCATCACTAAAATCACCATCACGAACACACACACTGTCACACTTAGCCTAAGGCGAGGAGCGCGAAACTAGGAGACAAGGTGTAAACTTCACAATAGTCTTTAATCCAGAAATCCAAGGGAGTACACAGGGCAGACAGGAGAACAGGTAACACAAAGTGTTTATGTACAATCTCCAACAAAGACTGACAGCACAGACTGGGGCTGATAAACACAGGACAATCAGGGGAACACAGGTGCATGGAATGACTAATTAACAGTGACACGGAACACATGTGGAAGAAACTGGGTCACAGGGAGCAAAGAAAGCACACAGACAGGTCCATAATCCTGACACATCGCCCCCCTCCCAGAAGGTGCATCCTTGCACCATAGATACAATGGGGTGGGGGGGCACAGGTGAGAACTAAGGAGGATGTTCTGGAGGAGGACAGACACCCAGGAGGTGGCCGTCAGACAGAGTCCAGGGAGGAGCCCATGGAGGGAGGAGCCAAGGAGGAGGCAGGAGGGGCTTGGAGTAGGAGGAGTCTAGCTGGACCCAGGCCACAGCCATAATGATGGCCCACGGTGGAGCCGGCAGAGGGAGGAGCCATGGAGGAGGAATGGCCGCCGACTCCAGAGTGCCGACCAACAGCGGTGGAGCAGGTGGTGGAGGAGCCGGAGGCGTAGACGGAGAGCCGATGAGCCAGGGGAATGCCGAGGATCCAGGGCCAGGGTGGAGCCGAGGGCTCTGGCGACCAAGGAGGAGATCTGGAGATTGCCAGCTGTGCACCTGGTCTGATGGGTTGGGCTCAACTTCCGGGGCGATCCTCCACTCAGTCGCTTGGCTTAGCTCTGGCTCGCGGATCGCGGTGGGAAATGGCTCTCCGTCATCGGTGGCCTCGGGCTGATGCTCCGTACCACAGGGAGATGGTGGGCTGGGCTCTGGGTCAGCAGTGGCACTGGTTATAAACCCCTGGGAACCGGCGGGGAACGGAGATCCATTTCTTACCAGCGTCCCCTCCACAAAGGTGGCGAATTCCGCTCGAGGGTCATCTTCGGATGACGCCACTCTGCACACGGTGTTGAGGCTGGCATAATAGAACGTGCGTCATCCGGGTAGGTGGTTAGATGGGCACTGGCCAGAAACAGTCTGGTATGACCCTCGAACGATTTATCCCCCAGCTCCAGCAGGAGGAGGATGTATTCGTGGCGAAGTATACGCAGTTTATTATAACCCGTTGCTGCTCTTCATTAAACTCACTACTATACAACTATTTCATATTTAAACTAAACTATTTTGTACACCTGCTGTATGTTGTTCTGAAAATGAGGCTTCTGTTCTTTTTATCGTCATTTATTAAGCCTATTGTTGTTCGCTCATAATGAATCATTGACCTGAGTAAAAAGGGCCAGAAAATCAGTTTATTTGCATTAATTTTTTTCCATCTTCCTATTGTAGCTCTGGCCCGACCCGTCCTGCTGAAGTCTGAAGGAGGAACAGGAAGATGCTCCAGACCCCGCTGGCATTTCTGCCTTTGTTTTCAGCATCATGATCTCACAGTGTTGAGGAATATACTGCGTTTAGACCAGACCTCAGCTGACGGAAACCCTTCACCTCTATGCTAATCACCCAGAGCTCCTTCAATACCTCATCTGCATTTCATTCTCTGCTTTTGTCTAGTTCAAGAAGAGACTTGTTTCATTTAAAAAACCTTCTGATGGACTCCCGATAACACTGAACATTAAAATCTATTAATGGTTGGCTGTAAGTTACCTTATCATATGGTGAAATAAATGATACAAG